>NW_027045477.1:0-92010 GCF_025399875.1 Dalotia coriaria
TGACTTCAATATGCTTGCTTCTTTTGTGGAATTCCGGATTACGCGCCAACTTCACCGCACTTGCGCTATCTGTGTAAAGGACAGGTGGTTGATCTAGCGTTTTTATTTCATTAAATAAAAGGCTCAGCCACACTGCCTCTTTAGTGCCTTCGCATGCAGCTATATATTCTGCCTCGGTAGTTGACAGAGCGACGCATGATTGCTTTTGACAGCACCACGATACAGCCGCTCCAGCGTTTTTGGAGATGATGCCGCTTCTCGAACGTCGAGATTGCTTGTCACCCGCGTAGTCGGCATCACTATAGACTTGAATGCTGGTGGTCAACGCATTCTTTTGATATCGTAGGCCTAAATTTTCTGTTCCACGGAGATACCTGAAAATCCTTTTAACCGCACTCCAATGCGAAGTTCGCGGTTTCTCAAGAAATTGAGAGGCTGCACTGACAGCGTAGCTGATATCAGGTCTCGTGGCAACGGATAGGAACATAAGGCAGCCAACCGCTTCCCGATAAGGTACACATCCATCAAGAAACGGATCTTCTTCATCGTCCAACAAAATACTGTCGCTGGGGGTGGAAACTGCGTTAGACTCTCCCATAGCAAAACGCTCAAGTACCTTCCTCGTGTAGTTGTGCTGACTTATAAAAATGTAGTCTGAACATTGATTAACGTTTAAACCTACGAAGCAATTTAATTCAGAAACTTTAATTTTAAAAGTTTTTTCTAGTTCATTTAGGAACTTCTGCACCTCTTCGCTGTTGTTGGTGGCCACAAGTCCATCATCTACATAGATTGCAATTATTATTAGAAATGTGGAGGTTCTTTTAATGAATAAACAAGGATCAGCTTGGCTTTGACTAAAACTCTGTTTCTCCAGAAATTCAACTAAACGACGGTTCCAGCATCTAGAAGCTTGTTTAAGCCCGTATATGCTGCGCTGTAGCTTGCAAACCTTTTGCGATCCGTCCTCGAAGCCTATGGGCTGGACCATATATACTTCTTCCTCCAGTTTTCCGTAGAGAAACGCAGTTTTTACATCAAACTGCACCAACTGCAGTTGATCGCATGCCGCTATGCTTAAAACGGCTCTAACAGTTTCAAATCTAGTCACCGGACTAAAAGTTTCGTTGTAATCAATGTTTTTGCGTTGAACAAAGCCTTTTGCTACCAGTCGAGCTTTGTAGCGCTGAATGGTGCCATCAGGGTTTTCTTTCACACGTAGAACCCAGCGACAGCCTACAGCTTTCTTACCCTTTGGTAGGTCAACGAGGACCCATGTATTGTTTTCATGCAGTGATGTAATCTCTTCCTCCTTAGCCTTCTTCCAATGGGAAGACGATGCTGGCGTCTCGCAGAGAAGCACTTCTGCTTCTATTTCATCGTGCAAGAAGTAATCTTCCAAACGCACCGGACGTCTTGTTTTTCGTTGTGAGAAACGTGTTACAACCGAATTTTCGTTGACATCATCGTTATCGAGATCTTCTTCCTCTTGAAGTTGATGGGCATCATCTTCACCAAATTCTTCTTCCTCTTGAAGTTGATGCACACTAATTTCTGCGGTCGACGTTTCCTGGAGCTTGGGTGCAGGTTCAGCCTTTTCATTCTGAGGTTTCTGGAAAACATGTTCATTAAATACGACGTCATGGCTAATAATCACCTTATTGTCTTCCGGTATCCAAACGCGGTAGCCCTTCTTTTCTCCATGGTAACCTACAAGGTACCCTGCTTTGCTTTTCACATCTAGTTTCTGTCGCTTCTGAGAAGGAATGTGAACATAACATTTTGTGCCAAATGTCTTCATGTATTTGGGCGCGGTAATGTTGACATTGAGCCATAACTCAGCTGGTGCTTTCCCTTTTAGTGAAGTGGGACCCGTGCGGTTTAGAACATATGCTGACGTGTGGATCGCTTCTGCCCACAGCTTCTTCGGCATCTTCTTCGCGTGAATTATCGTGCGCGCACTTTCCATCAGAGTTCTGTTTTCCATTTCAGCCACACCATTTTGTTCTGGTGAGTACGGCATGGTGATCGTGAATACGATCCCCTTCGCGGATAAAAACGCTCTCAACGCATGGTTGTCGAACTTTTTTCCGCCATTACTCTGAAATTCCCGCACTGTCACGCCGGCTGTAGAAGCCTCATTAATAAAAGTTTTGATGTATTCTACCGCTTCACTTTTATGCTTCATAAAGAACACACGACGATAATTGCTGAATTCGTCCTTTATACATAAAAAGTATCGCGACCCGCCCAGCGATTTTACTTGCATCGGACCGCATACATCCGCATGTACTCGCACTCCCGCACTTTCCGCTCTGTCTTTCCGAACGCGATAGCTCAACCGATGCTGTTTTCCAAATACGCACGCTTCACAGAATTCGTCTTCTTCACGACCATCACCGCAAATGCCGTGCCTCTTCAAAACATCACGCACATGTGTTTTGTTTTGATGGCAGAATCTCTCATGCCAGACTTGCAAGGATTCTACTTTTGTGGAAGATCCACTCGCTAGCATAGCTTCGCTCTCATTAAGATGATTATTAATTGGCAGAATTACGCTCATACAGAGCTCGTTCAAACCTCGCGGATTTACGTTGCCTATTAAACGTACGTCGTTGCTTCTCACGAACTTGCAAGACCGTTCATCGGCATGGAATTTAAAACCCTTCTTTAAGGCTGCGCTTACCGAAAACAAATTACGCCCGAGTTTTGGCACGTACCAAACGTCCTGCAAATAGTTCTGGTAATTTCTACCGCCAACGCGCATTACGTTAATTACCCCGTAACCAATCACACTTATTTCACTCGAGTCAGCTAAATGAACACTTTTCTCTTTTTCAAATTTCTTGAAAGAGACAAAGTAGTCCTTTCGACTGGTCATGTGTGATGTTGCGCCACTATCTGCTATCCAAACGTCACTGTCCGGCACTGTCTGTTTTTTAGTCACTGCGCACGCCACGAACGCGTCACCTGCACAAAAATTGTTCGATTGTTTATCTTTCTTTTTACAGTCACGAGCAAAATGTCCTGCCTTTTTGCATTTGTGGCATTTGACGACAAATTTCTTTTTGTGCGTTTTGCCATTTTCTGCAACCAGCGCTGTTGAGTCACCCTTTTTCGAAGGCAAGCGCATTTCTATCAAACGCAGACGCTCGGTTATTATTGCAAAAGAAATGAAAACCAATAAGATGTTAACGGATATAACATATATTGAAAAGAAACTTAAATGAGTGTACAATATAAACTTGACGTGCTTACGCTAAGACGGCTTAACAAGTAAGAGTTCGAGTACAGGGCTGCAGCAACTGTCATCCCACAAGGGTGCAAGAAGGGCGGTTACTTGTCCCTAACAAGTGCTACCAACATACATACATTTAAAAATATGGTGGAATTTATTCACAACAGTTTTGTTTCATTGATAGCTAGTAGGTCAATGTTTTATTTTTCGAGAAATATGCCAACTTCTCCAGTTTTGGCTATTAGCCCATTAGCATTCCATAAATACATATTTAAGTTACTTATCGCCATTCAGGTTGAAAGTCATAATGCAGCTTCTTTGTTTGTTTCCTTATCAATAATATTGCACAACACAACACCAACAAATGATAAACAAAGTTTAAACAGGAAATAACACGCATCTTACATGACATAACACGGAAGCAGGTAAATATTAAACGTTTAATATTTGTGTAGTGAATAAATGTACTTTTAAAATCAACAGCATGCGCTACCGCAGACTTGGCAAACTGCGTGAGCTAAGCTCCACCGACGAATATAAACCGGCGTCTTAGTATGCGCACTCAAAGAAAGCAAAAGTTTCTTCGCCGAGGGACGCGGACGTGCGAACGGTTCTTTGTCCGCCAGCCATACAGTCATTTGTTAGAAAAAACAGAAATAAAATGGTGGTGTGTATGTTTCCAAATGCTAATTTAATTGTTGTTTGATATCATCGTTTCTTATATTCTTTCATATTACACGATGTATGTAATAGATAATTATCGTTAAAGTTGAAAAATGCGTGCACAAAAAGAAAATGAATGCGCATGCGCAATAAATTCAATTTAATGTCAGTTCTGATGAAATACCGGCTTGTAATTGAAGCAGAGTATTAATTGCACAATGAAATTGGCTTTTCAATCGTTGCTGCATTAATTATACGTAATGCATGTAGATAATTCATGATTATTGCTAAATGACTGTGTTTACTAATCTATTTAGCTAAGTAAAGCAATAACTTACTGTACGTTATACCCTCACAATATCGTTATGAAAATCTATTCTATTCTAATCTAATCTATTAAATATACTATTTTATTGAGCTCTTATTGAGCTGGAGAGCAACTGTAAATAATGTGTAAACTTTTAATTCACAACAAAATGGTAATCTATTAGGTACCTGCGTTTAATTTGTTTGTTGTCTCATTTCATAATTATATAAGTGGTAATACGTGTAGGTCTTGATTATGTTTTTATGTAGGTATTGCATTTTTACACATTGCATTTTTGATTCGCATAAGGGGGAAATATAATTGCATGCAACATGCAAGGTTAACTATCTGTCTATCTGATTACTCTTGCATTACATTTGTGGAATCAGTTGTGTAGTTGTTATAAGTAATAAATACACAAAGTTTGAAATCATGATTTACGTTTATTAAACGATGTGGAGACTCCCAAGTCTGGTCAAGAAGTAATGGATTTTGGAAATATTGAAATATGTGTTTGGTGGAGATGCCCACAGTACCCCCCTACCAGTGATAAAGTTACCGGAAACTGGCCTGGAAGAAGCTCTCCGAGGTTGGTATTGTATGCAGCAGAGGTGATGTACGCGTCGCACTGAGATCATATCCCGACAACCCAGCCTGGAAACAGTCGGTGAGTCGTGTCTGCCTCCTAGGTCTCGTCGTTTGAGAGTTGTTGACAGAGACTTGCGGATCCTTCGCAACTGAAATATCAGTTGTAGTCTGAGTAGACATACCACTTGTGGCATGTATTGACACTTTGACAATAGGAAGGATATTGAAGTAAGTCTGCACGTTGCAGGTTGGAAGTATATCGCTCGTAGCAGGCCTCGATGCTTGAGTTATGTGTCGGTCTTTACAGCGAGTACTTGCATGTGTAGTAACGATGCCTAAAGACTTAAGAAAGGTCGAGCTGTACTCATCGGAAGCATGGACTCAAGAACCTTTGCTGCTTTGAGTCTATAAAGAGCAAGTCTTCTTGGATGTTGCACGGTCGAAGGACCTGGTGATGTGATGCGATGCAATACCTGGATGTGATGATGTTACTCCAGAATGTGGTTGAGAAGGCGGTGGGCTATCAGAGTCAGAGCCACCTATGTGGGTGGTAATGAAGTGGTTGAGCGTGAGGTAAAGAACTACGTGGAGGCAGTTAAAGATGCGGCGGTATGTGCGGTGGTGGACCGCATACTAGGCATACCAGGATGAGGCGGCACATGGTGGGGTGATGTTGGATGTCCTAGGTGAAAACTCGCCAAACACAAAAAAAAAACTAACGCGTGTTTAATGTTCATCAATATCACGTCAGTTTTGTTTGTTTAATGTTCGAAAATCACGTCGGTATGTAAAACTTGATTAACTAAACTAATTGTGCCAAATACACTTAAAATTAATAATTTTATTATTATGAATATAATAATAATAATTAATAGTTAATACGAGAGTTACACTGAGATAGCAATATGATAATTGTAAATGTTACTACTACACATGATACATATACCGGGATGATGACCGAAAATTGTGTAGGGAGTGAGAGAAGTCTTATTGTGTGTGAAACAGGAGACCAGCTTCAGTCTCATTTCTTCGAGCGGGATGAAAAATGATTAGATTACTAAAATGGCTATAAAAAAATAGGGATTGATGATAAAAAAGTAAAAAATTAGGGCTGTATGTATTTTTAATGCCACATTATTAAAAAATAAAAACAAAATATTTCATCCAAAAATTAAACAAAAATCTAAGGTGTATGGTGTATGTATAGGGGTATGAAAATTGATAGTAGCCGAGGCTAAATCATATAAGCGAATATGTTTGTTTCCTTTTAGTGTCGTTTAGTGTCCTCTAAAGAACTTTTCACTTCAAAAAGTATCCTAGTAACCTTCTCCAAACAAAAACATCAACCGGTCAACTTCAACCCACACGTACACACATACACACGTCTATGCTTAGAGGAAAGCTACGAAGCATCGCACAAAGAGGAGACGGGGATAATAGAAAACTTTGTATTTGCGTTCTTTTATTCTTCCACAGGATTATCCATATAAGCGAATATGTTTGTCCTTTTTTAGTGTCGTTTAGTGCCTTTTTAAGAAGTTTTCACTTTAAAAAGTATTCTATTACCGTCTCCCGGCTCTAAGCTACCTCTTCACAAATTTTTATCTAAATCGGATTAGGCTTTCTTTAGTTATAAGTGCAGTAACTAAGTCGACTTTCTTTTATATATATAGACTAGCAACTCCGGCGAACTCCGTTTCGCCACCAGATGGCTTCGTTTTTAGTAACATTTCGTTTGGTGATCAAAAGATGAAGAACTTTTTTGTTTTTTTATTTGAAAAAGAATTTTTTTTTATTTGACAACAGTAATGAATGCATTTCGATTTCAAAAATAAAGCGTTATTCAGTTGAACATCTATAAGTAAATTCTGTAAGTAAATGAAATTGAATCCAAAGAAAATATTGAATCGAAGCATTATACATGTCCGCAAATTATCGGTTTCATTGAAGTGCTTTTTGGTAAACCACACTTTTGGTTTTTTGGTCTGACATTAACACAAACAAAGCGGATAATTTCCCTACGCGTGAACACGCAACGTGTATCTGCTCATGTGAAAAACAATGATTTTCTAAATTTATCCCGCTAACACTAAGCGATTGGCCTTGCGACTTGTTAATTGTCATTACGAACGCTAGGCGAATTGGAAATTGCAATCGTTTTGAAGTCAAACGGAAGATCAATCGGAATCATTGTTATTCCAGAAATACATACATTTTCACCTGCGTACTTTCCGTTAATAATTGTTGCCTCAATCAAATTCGGCATAAGTGTTTTTACCGAAAATCGAATACCGTTGCAAAGTCGCGGTGGATTCAAATTACGCAATATCATAATAACTGCACCAACTTTGAGTTGTAAGTTATGTGGTGGAAATCCACGTTACTCCAGAAAGTTTGAAAACTCCTTTGTATAATTTAGTACATCATCGGAATTTGTTATGGAATCAACGGATTCGTATGTCACCAAATCGTCAGTAATTATTTTAACAAATCTTTATTAATTTTTATCATTGTTCTCGATACCGCGACTGAAAGTGCTCAAAAGTGCAATTTTTCAATTTTTGACGTTTTATTTCAATTGCTAATATCTCGTAAACTAAAGGAGATAGAAAAAAACGAATCGCAAAAATATCGACGACAGTGATGAGTATTATTAAATATTTGTTCAATTAAAATAACTATTCTCTGAAAATTTCATGTTTAAACAATTTAACTTTTGCAACTTTTATACACTTTCAATGCGTCTGGTAGGATGATAGAACCGACCAAACTGTCTGGCGCGAAAGAAAATACAGTTTCATAGCTCTCTGTATAATGTGAATCAAATTGAGCTTTCCTAATATAACGAAAGTAAAAAAGTTAAAAAATAATATACTTTAGGGGTGTTTGGCTAGGGTTGGAACCATACCAAGTGACTGGCAATGGGCAGCGCATGTTATAATAATGTTACGAACAAAATATGCAAAAATGGAATTTGCTAAAATAACGAAACATAGGTCATCATGTGTACATCTTTGTTGGCTATTAACTGCCAAAGGAACTACGATCCAGGTTTCATAATTAGGGATCTTTCTTACCTGTGTTGGAGAAACACATGGACAAACTTTCATCTTTCCTAAAATGACGAAAGTCTGGCCGTCACGGGCTCTTAGTCTATTACTGTTGTCAAATAAAATAAAATTTTTCGTTTTCAAATAAAAAATTTAAAAAAATTTTTCTTCATTTTTTGATCACCAAACGAAATGTTACTTAAAACGAAGCCATCTGGTGGCGAAACGGAGTTCGCCGGATTTGCTAGTAGATTATAAATATATTATTTCTTAGTGATGTAAGTTATAATACATGTACGAGTAGGTCTTAATTATGCATTAAAAGTATTTAACACGTTGCATTTTGAATTAATGGAAGGTAAAAATGTAATTGCATGCATCGTGCAAGGTTAACTATCTGTCTATTTGAGTATTCTTACATTACATTCACTCTCAATTTTTAAATCCCATATATTATTATATTTATTTATTCTCCAAATATATTAAATTGTATATATTAAATTGTATTAAATTGTTAAATATAACTAAATTAAGTATGTGCTGATGCCTGATTCTGTTATTAGATAGTAGCGAATGGATGTCGAGAGCCCGGATACTAGGGCTTCACACGAGAGCGAAATTTCAGTCGTCTCGCTTTTCCGAGACGAGACCGAGACGAGATTTTGGATAATCTCGTTCACTTTCGACGCACCACCACTCCACGCCCATTCGTTTGGCGAATTTACTCTATATAATATATAGTACATCGCTTTACATTGCTAGAGCTCTTGTGAGACTAATACCGAGACCGAGACGAAGTTTTTGATACTTTCGTCCACTCTCGTTTCGTGTGCAGCTCTATCTCGCGATTCGTAGTATCGGCGGTATCCGCGGTAAGCTGCTGCTCAATAGTTTATCTATAGTACATTAGTGAACACAATTCTTGTAATCAATGCGATTCAGACAATAATCATGGCAAACAAGCTTTCAGAGTAAGCGCGCATAATAGAGATTGTATTAGAGTGTTTATCATCTGTATATCAAAATGTAAGTAGCTTAATATTATTAGAAGCATTTTATTTAAAATAGTAAAAACTTCCTTCTCAAATAAAGATTCGACTGCCAGAATTTTATTAGTCAAACGGAACAAAAAGACCATGCACACAAAAGTACGTCCCTACTAATATTATAAATGCAAAAGGGCGGATGTTTGTTACACTTTTACGCAAAAACTACTTAACCGATCATCATGAAAATTTGTACACATATTCTTAGTGGTCCCCGAATGGTTATAGGCTATTTTTTATTTAATAAAAAAAATTATTTTTTAAATAAAATAAAGAAATTGTTTAGCCAATAATACCTCTGCATCTGGCTATTTGACTACTTTAATGCCATCTAGCATTCCAGCAATGAAGCTCAAACCTAAGTACTATAGTACCATCACACTGTATTACCGACAGCTACGGCAACATCAAATCCGTACACATATTCTTAGTGGTCCCCGATGGTCCCCGAATGGTTATAGGCTACTTTTTATTTAATAAAAAAAAAATATTTTGATGGATTCAACGCGAGCGAAGCCTCGGGTTAAGCTAGTATTATATAAAGCCTATAAAGTAAATAGCGTCTTATTTTTGATTATTCGTACCACATATTATCACTTATTTTGTCAGCAATAGGAATTTAATTTTTTATGTTTTTTGACTAATACTCATATATTGGCGCAGCAGTCGCGCATCAGCAAATCGTTATTTTTAAATTAATATGTTCATATACCGTCATATTGATTTAAATAGATTGTATATAACTATAAGGAGTCAAAAAGTTTCGGTAAATTTTAAAAAATTCGTAAAAGAAAGAACACACAAATATTTCTTGTGTTGTTAATTCAAATATGTCGGAAATTTATTATTTCAGAACAAGGTCATCGAGTGGTGCACAATTCCAACTTGTTGCAAATTTAGTAGATGGTTTTACGCGCCAAAATGCTTCGTTACACGTACGATTCTAAAGATTCATCCGTCTGTCACGTCAATAACAACGACTCAGAACAATGCGTGATTCAACCGAAAATGTGAACTTGTTAATAAACATATATTATGTACATTTTAAATCAATAGTGCTTCGTCAGAAGGGTCAGGATCAGGATGATAGCTGGCTAGCTCTCCGTCAAATTGGCCGCTCACATGTAAATATCCAAATGGGCGGGTAAATCATGCTGATATGTTAATATCTATGCTATATATCAAGTGCGTTAATCTATTATCTTTTGTTAACGTTGTCATTTTATCACTGCATACTAGCTAATCGTTTTAATTCTGAAATTCGAAGTTATCGTTATACATTTTAATTTTTAATATTTAAGAAAACTATCAAACTATTCGAATTAATATTTTTGTTTTCTGTGTTTGGTTTAGAAACGTTGGAATATCACATTAAAGAGACTGAGAGACTGTCACAATCCCATGTATACAAATACCGGATAAATATGGGCATGATAATGACCTCATGAGCGAGTTAAGCCTGGAAAAGGCCGTAGTTCAAAGCAGTCACAAGGAAAAATCAAACTATTTTATACATTTCTCGCTTTTGGCATTTTGGCAATGACAAAATCATATTTAGATGATTTATTTGCTAAACTCCTTGTATTGGTGCTGATTGCTCAAGCACATGGACTTGAATTACAAAACGAACGTTTTACCAGCTAAAATTAGATTATTTTGAAAATGTTTCGGCAAACACAACCAACATAACATTTTCAAACTGCAGTGTATCCTATGTGCAGTTCGACGCATTCTGCAAATTTAATAACATGACATATTTGGACTTTACCGGAAACAACCTGAAGTCATTCAACATAGCTCTCAACCAACTGCAGGTTTGAATTTAGCTGACAATAAATTGCTTAGCTATTGAAAGTAAGCTGCTGCTGAACTCTCAAATTTACAAGAATTGTACTTGGAACGTAATAATTTAAAAAAGCATTGATTGGAATTTAAATGTGCATATCAACCTGCAAAAGTAATTCTAAATGAAATCAGTTAAGCAACCATCAGTCTGATTTCACCGACCTTACCAAGAACTTTGGATTAAATTTGAAGACGCACGGGTTGAATTTTCAGCAGTAAGCAAAATGGAACAGCTTACATTTTGGAATATGGAACAGAAACTGATGGAGCATTATTGTTGGTTAAGCAATTCTACACTGATAATTCCGATCTGGCAACTAAAAGAGATAAAATTTGCGGCAATTCTACTATATAGAAAGTAAGACATCAGTTATTATTAATTTTTAAAAAGCACCAAGGCTTAAACTGTAAGATTGAAAGGCACGTTAAGGTACACTATGATGATATTGGTATTTCTAAAAGGGAGAGTTTTATTTAACTATGATGATGTGGTTGTATGCTCTTCTGGCAACAGTAATTTGTATTGGCCCAATACAAATTGTAGTATTTGCTTTAATGTATACGTTCAGTTTGAATTCAGAAACGAAAGGAAACGGACAGAAACATCCACAAATTTGTTAATTTTTAAAGATTACTTATCTCGATATATAAAATAAAGTCGACATAGTTACTACTACGCTTATAACTTGTTTTGAACTACACGTTAAAAGTGTTGAAGTGGCGCTATCTAGCTTAGAGGGGATTGTATGTAGCTTGTCAGTTTGTCATTTTGTGGCAGGTTTTTTTTTTTATGTATTTGCGTCGCCACTCGGGAGGTGAGGAGCATCTCGACCTACAACATATTAATATCATTGTTTTGTAAATAATTAGTGGGATTGAGACAAATCATGTAGGGTGACTGCACCAGTAACAAACCGATTAAGCGACATTTTGAGAAATAATTTTTGATATTGTTACTCAATTATTACAACAATCACTGCAAAAAAGGATTACATACTCCTTGTCCACTATAGAATCATGGCAGCTTATTCCAATTTTCTTAATAGCTGTTTAGGTTTTCTTTTGACGTGATAACGTCTTTAAAATCGTTTACAGGTGACCGGTTCAGAAACTGTGTCACGAGCGAGGTCGATCGCAGGTATACCCCCCTCTCGTTATAACGAGAGAGAGACGAGACCGATCTCCCGTCTCCATCTCGAGCGCTGCCAGTCATTCCGAAAACTTACTTGGCGGTGACGCGGAATCACACGAGGCGGAGGCGGGCATAGCGTTCGAGTGAGTTGACCGATCTTCCGTCTCTCACTCTAGCGGCATACAAACGGAATGGAGATTTTCTCGTGCGGTTAGAGTTTCGTTGAATCTTTATCGGCCGATAAAAGTTTGTGAGTGTGCGGGGAGCCTATTAACAGTAAAACAAAATGTGAAGTGCAAGTGAGAGTGTTACAACAATTGCAAACAAAACTTATATCACCAATAAGACGTTATCACATGCAAACATCTCGATCGTAAACCCACTACTTTACAAACAACCATTTTTAAAGTAGAAAACTTCTTTGGAAGATATTAAACAGGTTTCTCCGTCTCTCTTCTTTGTACACGATGCTTCGTAGCTTCCCCCACTCAACAGCCTGGCGACCAAAACGAAAAATCTTACCGACAAAACCGTAATGCAACTAGGATTCGAAGGATAGCAGATGAAAGGACTGAAGAAGAACAAAAATTGCACGTGAAAAGCGCCGTGTTAGGTGTGACTCGACTTTGTGCTTCTCAATCCACAAGGAAACAAAGAAACGAGGCGGAACAAAGTTTGCCAGGTCAGCTGGCTAGTACAGTATGTTTATACAAAAGTATATTAATATTTGTATCAAAAAATAAAAAGAAAGAAAAGCAAAATAAAATAAATAAATTACCAAAGTATATATAAAATTAGTTAACCCGGCAAAACGTTGTTTTGTCATATATATTATTCTATTTTTCTAGATAAATTCTAGCGTGAATAAAAAGTAACTTACTTATTATAAGTGTCAGTATGTAAAACTTGATTAACTGAATAAAATATATTTAATAATTAATAGTTAATATAGGTTACACGGAGATAGCAATATGATAATTGTAAACGTTGCTACTACACTTGATACATATACTCGTACCATAATTGTTGGTAAATTGGCAGAAATGTATCAAAATTAATACTGTGTTATATCTCTGTAACATGCTACTACTAGCATACATAGTGAGGAAGAAGATTGGAACTAACCAAGAAATGTAATGTAAAAAGTATTGGAAATATATTAGTCTGTTGCTGCACATACACCCAAGTCATAATAATAATGATGGCCGAAAACTGTAGCAGGCAGTGAGTCCTCATTCCTTCTCATTCCTTCAGGCAGGTTGAAAAATAGTTAAATTACTAAAATGGCTACAAAAATAGGGGTTGGTGATAAAAGTAAATATTTAGGGATGTATGTATTTTTAATGCCACATTATAAAAAATAAAACAAACTATTTTCATCCAAAAATTTAACCACAAAAATAATGGGGTATGGTGTATGTATATACTTAGGAGTATGAAAATAGATAGTAGCCTCAGACACTGAATACGCATATAAAATTTGGTAAAATCGGTATATAGCCGTTTCGGAATGCGGTAGCTATCACTGCTTGACTGCGACACAATGTCTCATGTCAAAGTCTGTTATATGGTCAGTCAGTGGTGTTAATATATTTACTATTAATAAGCAAATAAGACAAATAAGATATATTTGATCTGAATTATATTATTCCCGTTATCACAGATTAGTATCATTTTGTTGTTAAAAATTTATTACTAGCACTTTATTTTTTGTTTTATTGTACTCGTGTGAACTTTTAATCGTATGTAAATGTTAATTATGTGTAAAAGTTGTGTTGGGGCGAAACCTGCGTAGCTTGTCTTCCCTGGTTCACAGAAGACGGTTGCCGATTTTTGCTTGCGATGCTCTCCGGCACCCGCTCTGACTGAGTTTAGCCGGTCTAACATCGCGCTCTAAGAAATTACAGTGATGTGGTGGATGAGAAAACTCTTGCTGATTTTAACCGTTTATTTCCGTGTTACTTCCACAAGAGCCCAAGAGCGAATGAATCCCACAAATCAAGCAAATGCAGATCCTGGGGACATTCCTGCCAACGCTGCAGGAACGATGCAGCTGCTGTCCGGAGCGAACTCGGAGAACAAAGCACACAATTGCAGCTGCTCCCCTGGCAGGTGCTCCGCCAAATGCAAACGACAACAATTCGCCGTGTCATCAGATTCATTTTGTCGGACTTGGCCGGGTACTGCCGCCCGCGCGGAAGGTTGATATCCTTCAATGATATTGCGCTTGTGGTAATGAGTTACATCGATTGTACATAAACAAATAAAATTGAAACAATTCAAAGTATAAAACATGCACTAATAGTAAAGATGCCTTAATGTCTAAAATATAGAAACAAGTAAGTGATAATATGTTTACATATGTAAATAACGCAACAATAAAAATTCACTTGGCGCAGTCTATTGGCAAAGCACACATATACTTGTCTGGGGCGTTTAATAATGCCGTCGACGTCTTGATTGTTGCGACGCTATACAATACCATCGGCACCAGGATGCACGCTTGCACACGGCCAAGCACCCATGAACATGTTGCGAAATGTTTCGTCCTTTAGAAGCACTAAATCACCAGTACGAATATTGTTTTGGAACTGCGTTTTCCACTTGGTGCGTTGCTGCTAACTCACACAAGTACTCTCTTGACCACCTTCGCCAGGGTGCTGGAGTAAACTGCTGCACTCGTTGAAATCTGCATAGCCTTGTTTCTGGTAGGTCGGTGAGGTCTTCATCCGGAGGTCCGCTTATTGGTCGACCAATTAAAAAATGAGCCGGAGTCAAAGGATTCAGGTCATTCGGATCATTTGAAAGCGGTGTTAATGGTCTTGAGTTTAGGATACCTTCTACTTGTATCAAATGCGTATTTAGCTCTTCGAAAGTAAGCGATGCGTTACCAACAACGCGTTTTAATGCTGATTTGACTGATTTTACACCCGCTTCCCAGGCCCCAAAATAGGGGAGAACGCGGGGAATAAAATGCCATTCAATATCCAATTCGTTCAGTTTTTACCTCTTCTTATAGAGTTTTGATTTGCAATATCAGATATAAATTTTCCGAGCTCATTTAACTCTCTTTGTGCTCCTACAAAATTCTTGCCATTGTCAGAATAAATTTGTGATGGTTTTCCACGCCTGCTACAAAACCGGCGCAAGCATGCAATGAATGCGGCAGTCGTTAGATCCGAAACAAGCTCTAAATGTATTGCCTTTGTGGCGAAACAGATAAATATGCATAAATAAGCCTTATGATTTTTGGCGCCGCGACCCTTCCTGTCCTTAACAATAAAGGGGTCCTGCGTAGTCAATTCCACTTAACCTGGAACGGACTACCAGGACTGATGCGTGTCTCAGGCAAAATCACTTACATCAATTGTTGTGATTTGGTTGGATTGCATTTAAAGCACGTAATGCAATTTCTTAATTTTGCGACATAAGCTTCTCCCAGATAGCGGCCAATATTTATTTCTAATAATTGCTTGCCAACAATGCGTGTGGACCGCAATGTAGCTGAACTTTTATGTTCTCTTTCCTAATATGAGTGTGGTTAATGTTGATTTGCTTTATGCAAGAGTATGGGATGACGTTTATCGAATGAGTAGGTTGAATTTCTTAATCGACCACCTACCCTTAATATACCCTCTGAGAAATGCAAAGTGGATTTAATGCCAGGATAGGCTTTCTTTGCATAGATTTTCTTTGTTTTCAATGAATGTATTATCTTTTCAAGTGCTGCAGTTGTGATAGCTTAACCAATGCAAGGTTGGCGTATTTTTAATTCATTTAGTTTGTAAGTGGACCAGAACGTTTGTGCGTTTGTTTTCCTTACAATTTGAAATAAACCTAAAACAATAACTGACAACGCGGCACAATTTGCTATGATCGGAATTATTTTTGAAAATGTCAAATTCTGAGATCACACTTGCAGCTGTAACATGTATTTACCTTGCACTGTTCAGTCTCGCAATCTGAAGATATTGAGAGTGGAATTGTATTTCCGATGGCCATTTATCAGCGTTACATGTTAAAAAGGTTGGCCCTGACCACCAAATGTTGCTTTTTATTAATTCCCTTGAAGTAACTCCCTTGTTATAAGATGGCAGGATTGTCAAAAGTCCTGACGTGTGACCATTTACCTATTTGGGAAATTTTTGAATTTCGGCTACCCTGTGTATTATTTTAACAAAGGTTTTTCCACTTATTTGCTTGATGCCGCTTGTGAGCCAATGCAGCACTTTATTGTTTGTATCACTCCAATAATATTCGGCGTCAAGGTAATTTGTAGAGTATTTCAATTTTCTAACTGTCAGTTTGGCAGCTGTAATAGCGCTCCTGAAGTTCTAACCGGGGTATAGAAGAAGATTTGTTTTAATGGAGCCACCTTAGTTTTGCGCAGAGTAAATTGATGTGTTAACATTACCTGCCTTGTTAACAGTTCTCACGTAAATGCGCTCCATATGCAACTTAGGACGCATCACAGAATCCGTGTAGTTCGATTGAATCATATTGGTCGCACATGATACGCCGATTTATTTTAATTTGATCAGGTTGGTTAGATTATCAATGGAAATCGTCCATCGGGTATGAATTTCGATTGGCAACGATTCATCCCAATCTACTTTAATTTTGCCATAACGATTGCATAATCCAACTTTGCAGTTGTATTATGATTGGGGATAAAAATCCCAATGGGTCAAAAAGTTGTCCAATTAATGACAATATTGTTCTTTTTGTGATGCGAGTGTCGCTTAAAGTTTTGTTTTTGTAACCGAATGTATCTGTTAGTGAATCCCATGATAAACCTAACGTTTTAATTTCGGCAGTGTCGGAAATTGTGAGCGTATTTGATGTGTCGCCTTCCACAATTGGCAGAACAGACGTATTGTTAGACAACCATTTGCGTAATTCAAAACCGGCGCTAGCTAGAATGTTTGTCAGTTCGGTGCGCAATTGCGAAAGGCTGGAAGTCGTATTGCTTCCCGTCAACAGATCATCCACATAGAAATCATTTTCAATGACCGAGCTGGTATGTGGATGAATCTGTTTGCTATCCAGAGCCAGTTGTTTTAGGCAGCGGATAGCTAAAAATGAGGCCGAGGCGGTGCCGTAGGTGACTGTGTTTAACTCATACTCTTTTATTGAGTCATCAGGCGAAGTTCGCCATAAAATGCGTTGTAACGATCTATTCTCAGGGGCGACAAGAACCTGTCGATACATTTTAGCAATATCGGCCATTAATGCATACTTGAATCTGCGAAATCTTACAAGAATTGAGAATAGGTCGCGTTGTATGGTGGGTCCCACCATCTGAATCTCATTGAGAGATATGGTGGAATCCGACTGAGCTGATCCATCGAATACCACACGGACCTTTGTGCTGCTGCTTTCGTATTTGAAGACCGGATGGTGCGGTAAATAATATATTGGGCTCGATTGACTGTGAGCTGGGTTAATTTGACTCATGTGGCCCAACTGCTCATACTCCTTCATAAAATTGCAATATGAATCGCGAAGGGATGAGTTCTGGAGTAATTTGCGTTCTAGTGAATAAAACCGTTTCAATGCCAGGTGCCGCGAGCATCCTAGCTGATTTGCATTTTCACGGAGTGGCAGAGATACAATGAATCGACCGTCTTCCTGACGACGCGTGGTGTTAACAAAATGCTCTTCGCAAAGTCTTTCTTCTTTCGTTAAGGGAGATATCTCTGGCAATTCTTCGAGTTCCCAAAACTTTGAAATTTCAAAATCATTTACGGCTAAATTACTAGACACATTTGTCATTTTTGAATGTATGGGTATTTGCCCAGCTATGACCCATCCTAATTTGGTTTTTTGTAGTCTGGGCAGATTTTTCCCTAGGGATATTTGCCCTACACACAGCAGACTCCAGAATAACTCTGAACCGATTAGCATATCGATGTCACCGGGTGTATTAAATTTTGGGTCAGCCAGTTTGATGTTTTGAGGTATATTTATTCGCGAAGCGTTGATTTTAAATTGCGGAAGTCTTTCAGTGATTTTGTCCATAATTAGACATGATAATTTGGTTGTGAATGATGAGCTATACGATTTAATTTGTATAGCTGCCTTTTCGTTGACGCGTGATATGCCTTGAGTTACTCCAGTTACGGCTATGTTGATGGTTTCTGAGTTAACACCTAATTTTCGACACATCTTCTTTGTAATAAAGTTCGACTGAGAGCCAGAGTCGAGAAGAACGCGGCAAGTGACTGATCTTCCGTGCTTGTCAAGCACGCTGACGCATGCAGTTGAAAGTAGTGTGTGCACGTTATTGCACACAAGATGGCTAGAAGTGCTAGGTGTCGCATTAGTTGTTGGCGAATTTGTATCAACATGTAATATTGAGTTGTGCCTTTTTTGGCAAACCTTGCATGCATAATTGCTCTTACATTGGTATTGCTTGTGACCGCTACCCAAACAGTTCGTACACAGATTTAGTTCTCGGACCTTCGTTTGTCTTTCGGCTGCTGGTAAAGCATTTAATTCGGGACATAAACGAATGAAATGGTCTTTATTACATAATTTGCAGGCGCCGAATTTAGCCTGAGTGGTAGCGTTATTAGAAGTGCGGAATGGTTTCGATGAATTTTGTTTAACTGATGGTTTTGGCCCTTGAAAGCGCAAGGTGTCCAAAAGGTCGCATTTTCGCCTTAAAAATTCAAGTATTGACTCTACGTTTGACAAGTTGTTAGATTGATTTTGAAGTTCCCAGTCACTTCTGGTTTTAAAATCAAATTTGCTTTTAATTAGGAAACACATTGTGATATCCCACATATCTTTGTCCGGCACAATGTTCCTAAGAGTTCGTATGTTACCCTTCGCAGTGTCGAGAAGGTTTCGCATTGACGCGTGTATGTCTTTACTATCTAAAGACGTATCCCATATTGCTTGCAATAGCTTGTCAACAATTAATCTTTTGTTTTGGAATCTTTCAATTAATAAATTCCAGGCAATCTCGTAATTGTCTGATGTTGGTGCAAGAGATGAAATAGTATTTGCCGCTTCTCCAGTTAAGCACGAGCGCAAATATTGAATTTTCTGGACGTTGTCCAGGTCAGGATGGTTGTGTATTAAAGATTTAAACGTCTCTGAAAATGACGTCCATGCGTCATATTGACCATTGAATTTAGGCAATTCTAAATTCGGTAATTTTGCATTAAATGACTTTGCATTAGATTGCGTCATATTTGACGTTGGTCTTGCTTTTGATGCAGAGTCTTTAAGCAGACATTTGTACTTTGAAATAATATCAAAATACGAATTTTCGAAAGTTTCATACTCATTGTTATGCATATCTGTATTTTCGCCATCAAGGATCTCAAATTGATACATGATATCATTAAATTTGTCGAGCAATGGCAAAATTGTGTCAAGTCGCAATTGAATGTTGATTCGGTCAATTACTTCTAAATCGCAATTAATATAGAAAGTATTTGCACGAGTTAGCGCGGATTTAATTCGACTTTTTTGGATTGTAAGCGATTTTAAGTTATCTCTTTCGGCCATTTTGATACGAGTATATCGGCAATTGAAGGAGGTATAACGAAAAGGATAAAATGAGTTGACTCACTCTTTAGTGGTTGATGTCGTCGAAGACGAGCTGCGTTGATGTCGTCGAAGACGAGCTGCGTTGATGTCGTCGAAGACGAGCTGCGTTGATACACACGATGCTGGAAAACTGACCAACCTCGGCGGATTCCTCTTGTAAATATACTTCATCCGGTTCGAAGGACCAATGTTGGGGCGAAACCTGCGTAGCTTGTCTTCCTGGTTCTGAAGACGGTTGCCCGATTTTTGCTTGCGATGCTCAAGCAACTCTGACTGAGTTTAGCCGGTCTAACATCGCGCTCTAAGAAATTACAGTGATGTGGTGGATGAGAAAACTCTTGCTGATTTTAACCGTTTATTTCCGTGTTACTTCCACAAGAGCTCAAGAGCGAATGAATCCCACAAATCAAGCAAATGCAGATCCTGGGGACATTCCTGCCAACGCTGCAGGAACGATGCAGCTGCTGTCCGGAGCGAACTCGGAGAACAAAGCACACAATTGCAGCTGCCCCACAACAGGTAGCTCCGCCAAAATGCAAACGACAACAATTCGCCGTGTCATCGAATTTCATTTGTCGGACTTGGCCCGAGCAAGTTATTTAATGATTTAATATATTACATCAATTGAAGTCATTGTAATGTGTTGTATTCGACAAAATCCGTCTTGAAGCAATTGATAGTATCATTTCTGCGGAAATTCAGATCCGTCTAGTGACCAAGTTTGATATTGTTACAGCATACGATCCATGGTCCATGCGGAAAATGTTCTAAAATTTTCATAAAGGTTTCACTAATGATACGATAACAAATACCGACGGATGATATCAATATGTCGTCGAAGAAATTCGATTATGGCGGACAATCATTTGTAAAATATATCAGCAACATGAACATTGACGTTGACAATCATTGGGTGGTGCCGTATTCGCTTCTGCTAAGCAAGACGCCACAATGCTCATATTAATGTTGAGTTTTGCAGTTCTGTGGAGAGCATCAAATATATTTTTAAGTATGTCCGCCAAAAGCATAAAGTGATATGACTGTATTTAGGAAGCCACACAGTACACATAAATCATGAGTGGCTTGCAGAAGGGGGCTATTTTAGCAACAAATAATGCAGACATTGACAATTTAAGTTTGAATATACAACAGTTGTTGCCAGGGAACTTGTTATCATATAAATCTATTGATACAATTTGCGATACCAGCGATGTTGTCAATTTTTCCCACAAATTTTTGAACTCACTGGATTTGCTAGACATGCCACATAATTTACAATTGAAAGTTGGATCTCCAATTATTTTGCTTTAGTAATTTAAATAACCCGCCACGGTTTTCCAACGGTACGCGATTAGTGCTTCAAAATCAATTAAAAACGTTATCGAAACCAGCATCTTATAGCAGTTCAGATGTAAATACATTAATACCACGGATTTATTCCAATTATACCTACAAAAGTGTTAAATTCAGATTCAGAAGCAAATTCCAGTTTCCCATTAGATTGGCATTTTACCAATGACAATACGCTACGTATTGCTAGTAATCACTAAAAAACACCTGAATTGTGTCACATACAATACTTAGTGATCGTAGATAATTAACCCCTTTCACAAAACGAAATGAAACAATCAAACAAAAAATAAATCAAAGAAAACTGCGGAATTTGTTTTGTTTGTCAGTGGACAAAGAAAACTCAGTAGAAAGTTAATTTTGCGCAAAACACCATATAAAACAATAAACGTAATAAGTCGAAGAAGGCTGCCAATTTGTTTCTGTTAATCGATTGGAAAAAAGAAAACTTCAGCTTTTCCCCGTTTTACCGGTAATTATTCCAATTTTTCTCGCCGTAAAACCACCCTAGACTTTTAAACGGCAGCATTTTAAAGTTGTTATGCCGATTTTTGCAATTCATTTTAAATCTTAGATAATAAAATTATTAATTTTGGGCGCATTTTTGCACGATTATTCAGTTAATCAAGTTTTAAATACTTACACACTTATAATATGTAAGTTACTTTTGTCTACACCTTTAAATTTATCTAGAAGCTAAAATAATTTATATTTCAAAACAACGTTTGCCGGGTTAACTATAGTATCTATATATATATATAAATGCAAAACCGTGTTGGTTACCTTGATTATAACTAAAGAACGCTAATCCACTGCAGCCAAAACAAGTATATGCAGCTTTAGGCCAGGAAAAGGTAATGGGATACTTTTGAAATGAAAACTTTCTACGCAAAGGCACTAAACGACACTAAAAAAAGAGACAAACATATTTGCGTATAGGATTATCTTGCGGGAGAATAAGAGAACGCAAATACAAAGTTTTCTATTATTCCTGTCTCCTTTGTGCGATGCTTCGTAGCTTCCCCCAAGCATGGACGTGTGTATGTGTGTACGTGTGGGTTGAAGTTGACCGGTTGATGTTTTGTTTGGAGAAGGTTAATAGATACTTTTGAAGTGAAAACCCTTTAGAGAACACTAAACGACACTAAAAAAACAAACATATTCGCTTATATGGTTTAGCCTACGGGAGAAAAAGAGCACACAAATACAATGTTTTCTATTATCTCCGTCTCCTCTTTGTGCGATGCTTCGTAGCTTCCCCACTCAACATGCAGCGACCAAAACGATCAAATCTTATCCGACAAAACCGTAATGCAACTAGGATGGAACAAAGTTTGCCGGGTCAGCTAGTATTCTATATATTTCATTCACGTTTACATTTGTTTCATATTGTAGATGAAGGTAGCTTAAGTTGAACCACCACAATGTTTGCTAACTTAGTTGTTAACTAATAATTAACTGTTAACTAATTTCTACTAATTAGTATATATTTTGCTCACCAGGTCGCTCGTCATTGTAAACATATTGTCCTTGTTTATACCAACATTATCAAAATACACCAAAGTTGCCTGTGATGACTTAATTCCTGAACACATAGCAAAATTTCAAGATAATGATGTCATACGTGTCAGTTTATTATCAAAGAATCAACTGAAAAACATTTGCATGAATCCAAATGTTGAAGCACGCAATTTTTTGGAATCATTGCACGGTGTTCAAATTGATGACTGTGCAAATATCAATCATTGCAAGGGATTAATCACAAACTTTAAAAATATTGTACAATTGAACATGGAATCAACAAACTTAAGAGAATTTGACTTCAGTTTGATTTCTTCTACTGATTTAAGTGAAATTAATTTAAACGGAAATGCTGGGATAATGTTACGAGGATTAAGCATTGCTAAATTAGTAGAGTTTTCTTGTGCTGGATGCGAACTCAACTCGTCAAGTATTGAAACATTGTTGCAATTCAAGGATTCCATGATAGTATTAGACCTACGAGAAAATAATGTAGACGAAAATGAAATACGCAAACAACTTCCAAATCTGCAAGAAATATATGTTGATACAAAGTATACTATTGCTATGGAACCAGTGAACAAGAATAGATCTAGTGAAATGGGTCTTCCGAATGGGTTTGAATTGTCTTTAGACAATATTTCGGAAAACACTACCAACATTTCACTTTCATACTACAAGGTATCCTATATGGAGTATGACGCATTCAGCAAATTTGAAAACATGACGTATTTGAATCTCACCGGAAATCTCTTGAAGACATTCAACATAGCTCCCAACCAACTGCGAGTTCTTGATTTGTCTGTCAATCAAATAACATATATTGACTGTCAACTTCTGCTGAACTCTTCACATTTGAAAGAACTATACTTGGAACAAAATAGTTTAAAAAGGATTGATTGGAATTTAAATGCGCATATCAACCTGCAAAAAGTAATTCTAAATGAGAATCAATTAACAACCATCACTCTGATTTCACCGACCTTGAAAGAACTTTGGATTAAATTTGAAGACGCACGGGTTGAATTTTCAGCAGTAAGCAAAATGGAACATCTTACATTTTTGGAGACCAGCGGAACAGAAACTGATGAAGCTTTGTGTTGGTTAAGCAATTCTAAACTGATAATTGGATCAACTGAAGAAAATAAAATTTGCGAGATTTTGACATGGAGTTGGCCTTGGATAATTGTATCATGTTGTACTCTTTTCGGTTTATTTCTTGCTATTTTGTTTGTCTTGTTTATTTCTAAACAAAAAAATCAGGCGGATCAGACAGAGAATAATTTATTAGAATATGACGCGTAGAGTTGAAATTTGAACAAGAAGAAAGAGTTTATTATTAAACGCCAATAATAATCCAGTGTATCTTAGTTTTCCATAGAACAGAACTACCCCCGACAAAATAACAAACTTAACTAACTTACAAACACATAAGGTGGCTAAAAAGACCTTAAGTTACTTGGGGTGAAGCCCTCGTGGCGCAACGCTATTTGTGAAAGAGCGCAAAACTCAACAGAATAATTACCTATAAAATTTCCTTAAATTAAACAAATAAATCAAGCTATGTAAAGTAAACACTTACTGTACGCTATACCCTCACAATATCGTTATGAAAAACGATATATTACTAAATCATTGCAAGTCAAGGCAAGTATTTGTCAAGCCTGATGTGGATAGCTATTTCGACCATTGTGAGGGTATAGCGTACAGTAAGTGTTTACTTAACTTTACTTAAACTAATTGTGCGAATTCACTTAAAATTAATAATTTTATTATTATGAATAAAATAATAATAATTAATAGTTAATATGAGAGTTACACTGAGATAGCAATATGATTATTGTAAATGGTATAACTACACTTGATACATATACCAGAATGATGGCCGAAAACTGTGTAGGGAGTGAGAGAAGTCTTATTGTGTGTGAAACAGGAGACCAGCTTCAGTCTCATTCCTTCGAGCGGGATGAAAAATGATTAAAATACTAAAATGGCTATAAAAAAATAGGGATTGATGATAAAAAAGTAAAAAATTAGGGTTGTATGTATTTTTAATGCCACATTATTAAAAAATAAAAACAAAATATTTCATCCAAAAATTAAACAAAAATCTAAGGTGTATGGTGTATGTATAGGGGTATGAAAATTGATAGTAGCCGAGGCTAAACCATATAAGCGAATATGTTTGTCTCCTTGTAGTGTCCTTTAGTGTCCTCTAAAGAACTTTTCACTTCAAAAAGTATCCTAGTAACCTTCTCCAAACAAACACATCATCCGGACAACATCAATCAACACGTACAACACACGCATGTCTATGCCTAGGGGGAAGCTACGAAGCATCGCACAAAGAGGAGACGGGGATAATAGAAAACTTTGTATTTGCGTTCTTTTATTCTTCCACAGGATTATCCATATAAGCGAATATGTTTGTCCTTTTTTAGTGTCGTTTAGTGCCTTTTTAAGAAGTTTTCCCTTTAAAAAGTATTCTATTACCGTCTCCCGGCTCTAAGCTACCTCTTCACAAATTTTTAGCTAAATCGGATTATCCGTTCTTTAGTTATAAGTGCAGTAACTAAGTCGACTTTCTTTTATATATATATAGACTAGCAAATCCGGCGAACTCCGTTTCGCCACCAGATGGCTTCGTTTTTAGTAACATTTCGTTTGGTGATCAAAAGATGAAGAATTTTTTTTTTGTTTTTTTTTATTTGAAAACGAAATTTTTTTTTATTTGACAACAGTAATGAACGCATTTCGATTTCAGAAATGAAGCGTTATTCAGTTGAACATCTATAAGTAAATTCTGTAAGTAAATGAAATTGAATCCAAAGAAAATTTTGAATCGAAGCATTATACATGTCCGCAAATTATCGGTTTCATTGAAGTGCTTTTTGGTAAACCACACTTTTGGTTTTTTGGTCTGACATTAACACAAACAAAGCGGATAATTTCCCTACGCGTGAACACGCAACGTGTATCTGCTCATGTGAAAAACAATGATTTTCTAAATTTATCCCGCTAACACTAAGCGATTGGCCTTGCGACTTGTTAATTGTCATTACGAACGCTAGGCGAATTGGAAATTGCAATCGTTTTGAAGTCAAACGGAAGATCAATCGGAATCATTGTTATTCCAGAAATACATACATTTTCACCTGCGTACTTTCCGTTAATAATTGTTGCCTCAATCAAATTCGGCATAAGTGTTTTTACCGAAAATCGAATACCGTTGCAAAGTCGCGGTGGATTCAAATTACACAATATCATAATAACTGCACCAACTTTGAGTTGTAAGTTATGTGGTGGAAATCCACGTTACTCCAGAAAGTTTGAAAACTCCGTTGTATAATTTAGTACATCATCGGAATTTGTTATGGAATCAACGGATTCGTATGTCACCAAATCGTCAGTAATTATTTTAACAAATCTTTATTAATTATTATCATTGTTCTCGATACCGCGACTGAAAGTGCTCAAAAGTGCAATTTTTCAATTTTTGACCTTTTATTTCAATTGCTAATATCTCGTAAACTAAAGGAGATAGAAAAAAACGAATCGCAAAAATATCGACGACAGTGATGAGTATTATTAAATATTTGTTCAATTAAAATAACTATTCTCTGAAAATTTCATGTTTAAACAATTTAACTTTTGCAACTTTTATACACTTTCAATGCGTCTGGCAGGATGATAGAACCGACCAAACTGTCTGGCGCGAAAGAAAATACAGTTTCATAGCTCTCTGTATAATGTGAATCAAATTGAGCTTTCCTAATATAACGAAAGTAAAAAAGTTAAAAAATAATATACTTTAGGGGTGTCTGGCTAGGGTTGGAACCATACCAGGTGACTGGCAATGGGCAGCGCATGTTATAATAATGTTACGAACAAAATATGCAAAAATGGAATTTGCTAAAATAACGAAACATAGGTCATCATGTGTACATCTTTGTTGGCTGTTAACTGCCAAAGGAACCACGATCCAGGTTTCATAATTGGGGATCTTTCTTACCTGTGTTGGAGAAATACATGGACAAAATTTCATCTTTCCTAAAATGACGAAAGTCTGGCCGTCACGGGCTCTTAGTCTATTAGAGAATGTTTTTATAATAAAATGAAAAAACAAAAGCAGACAAAAATTACAGATTACTTACAATAAAAAATACACTTGTATGTGTTATAATGTGCTGATTACGTGCAATTTTGTTGTTTTAATATGTATGTATACATATGTAATTACTATGTTTTTGTATTAAAATACTTAAGTACATATGTACATATTTACTTAATAGATTTTTCATTTCACAAAACGCTTTGTATGACGTCCGCTTATTACGACATGTTTGTCAATTCCTTTCGATGTCATTATTAACGGACTCTACTGTACAATATGCATACAATATTAACTTATGTAGTAATTTGAAGCAAGAAAGGCACAAAGGGGGTTTATCGCTGCAACCTGAACAAAATGTTATAACTCGCTTCGATTTTTGAGACGCAAACTTTCTTCCCCCCTTAGCATTTAATTGTTTATAGCATTCGCGGCAAAGCTTCCTTGCTGTTCTTGTAGTGGCCGAGTATTTTTCGAAATAATGCTTTTCTCCCTTTGGCACCTCCTGTAATTGATCAGGTAAACTAAGGAGTCCATCTGTTACGATCTCTCGAAATTTGAGTAAATTTGTTCCACGCTTTTATAATGGCTGTGCCACGAATTATTTCAATTACAATCTTTTTATACTACATTATTGCTTTTCGGAGTAGTACACTAATAGGATGTAAGTTGATCTGATAAGTCCACTCCTTTTTTTGCTTGATTATAATCTTTTAATTGCGTCAGGTTTTAGTTTTCCTTTGGATCTTCGCGTAATTTGCAGGAATGGTAATGAGCTGGTACACCGCTCTTTTGTCGGTCCATTCCAAAAATTTTACTCCTTGTTTATTTTGTGTACAAAAAATTTCCCCGCGTTTTTGTTTTGCTTTGACTTGCCTTGGCAAAAACTTTCTTATTCTATTGACGGTACCACAAAAGTAAGTATTTTTCCGAAGCAATTCCTCGGCTAATGGGACGCTGGGGTAAAAACTGTCGGTAAATAATGTGTCGGTGTGATAATGATCTACCCCGCTTTTCCCGGCATATACTTCTATACTGTAAGAGCTGTTCGGAAATATAGTTTGTATAATTTGATTCCAAATTTATGTCGTTTGCCGGGAAGGTATTGTCGAAACCGAAGCCGTTCTCGCCAAGCAATCATCGACTCATCAATCACAACCTCTGAACCTGGAATAATAATAACTGTTGAAATTTGTTTTTAGTTCAACCAAAATATTAAAAAATTTGTTCAACCGGGTTATTATCACTAAAATGTAGATATTTTAGTATGCCAAGAAAGCGATCTCGCTTCATAATTTCGTTAATTTTTAGATTGGTGTACATTTTAGTTTTAGACCAATACATCCTAATTTTCAGGAAAGTGTGGAATTTCCTTTATTAGCAAATTTGCTAGAAACTTTTTTATCTTGTCGAAACTTACTGCTGTCCATTCCAAGTTGTGCTTTCCAGTGCTGGTACAAGACACTGCATCTTCTTTCATTTCAATTCGTCTCTGGGTTGCATATCTGTTCATTGCATCAGCCATAAGATGCAAAATGCTATCGTTTATAAACAGTTTGTATAGCAAATATGGATCATTGCAATCCACATCTACAAATAATGCAAACCAGGATTTATAACGTTATTGCCCGTTTCGGTAACGGGCCCCCAAATTTCATCTTCAATGTTGACGTTTTTTAGATGCGTAGCCTTTAGATTCAGAATCCGTAAATAACTCTTCGTAGGAAGATGACCGCGGTTTCGGCACCCTTTTCTTCAATATAATCGACTCATCGGAAGAACTTTCGCTATCAGTTAGCATCAGCATTTCGTTTTCGTTCTATTGAATATAAAAAAAAGTATTTTATGAACTTCATATATGCACACTAAA
The DNA here is from genome assembly GCF_025399875.1 of Dalotia coriaria. Lineage (NCBI taxonomy): Eukaryota > Metazoa > Arthropoda > Insecta > Coleoptera > Staphylinidae > Dalotia > Dalotia coriaria. The sequence goes on from NW_027045477.1 coordinate 28,285, forward strand.
TAAAGAAAATAGTACTTACCAATAAACAAGATATCGGCAATATTCAGCAATAATTCAGATGTGGATGCGAAGTTACACACAGCGCGATGACTTGTAAAATATGCGTTCGCTAACGTTAGTCGTGCCAGTTGCTGTGCTCGTGCTGTGATTTACACAATTTGAAAAATAGACAAACGCTGCCAGATGGACCAGACAAAGAAATATTGTGCCGGTGTCAACGTGTTAAAGTTAACCTCAAATCTACATATGTGACACTTGTTTGTTATGAATGAATCAATGAATGAATGAATCAAAGACTGATTGAATAAACATAAGTCTCACATAAATGATCGGCAAACTTCGCTCCATGTCGGTTCCATTCGGAATTCAATTCGTGTGGGTTCGAGTTACGCCCAACTCGAGTTAACTCGAGTTAGTTACTTGAAGTAACAGTTTTGTGCGGCACGCCGGTTGTTTGTCGCTGTTTGTTGGTTAAGGTGCATCAATCTCTTGTGAAGGAATAAAGAAACGGCTGATGTACAAGTGAAATATTCTCAATAAAATAACCCTTTAAGATGAAACACAATATCAATTATAATAATATAGGTAAATTGCCATAAATTAAACGAAGCCATGCGGGTTAGGCAAAACATAACCAAAACGTGCAGCAACAGCAAACAGTATCACCACACGTGACAACGAATTAATTTAAATACAATACCAGTGAATCCGTTAAAAAACCTTACAACCTAAACTAAATCTAAAAAATGTATCACAAAACGATATAAATATTAAGATATAAATATTAAATCCCAAAATGGAATTCAGTGACTACATTAATGCATTAAAAACTAATCAAAAATTAAATGTAATACTGCAAAGCAGTCAGAGATATTTTTGAAATAATAATTGTAGATTAATATTACTGTGAACTCCTAATGTTACGTACAAGTAACTAGTCAACTCTTGATTGTGTGTGCATTATTCGACAGTAACTCTTTATGGAACAGCTGTGTTGGCGGGCTTGCAAGTTTCTATGCGTCGCCTATCACTCGCTCTCTCTCTCTTTCTCATTCGCCATCTTTTTCTCAGTTTGTCTACTCTCGTCTTGGCCGTTCAGCTTTGTTTGAATTGCTGATCCCTAGATCTGTCTTTTTCTTCTTCACCTTTAGTGGTGCACTGTCAGCTATTTCTACTTACGAATATTACGACAAGGGCTCGGGTCTACGGGTCTCTTAAGGTCTCAAAATGATAATACACACTTTCGTTTAACAAGTTAGCATCTATTCTTCTCAATCTCCTCTAGATGTCGCTTCCTACATTATATTTAATTTAAAACACAACACGAATTTAGTATGAAATACCGGTATTTCGAGGCTGATACACATCAAATTCCTCTGATGAACTTGAGATTGCTCGAAAATTTTTCCTTACATCCAAAAAATGTCTTGAGCGATAGCTTAATTACCATGCGCAACGGAATGACACTTAGGTGCCGACCGCTTTTACAATCTTATTTGTATAATTTAATTCCAGCGATATCTAATCGTTCGTTCTAATCGGTCAGTTTATGACATGACGGACTCTTGCTCATTTGTAAATATTTTTACTATCTATTTCTAATATTAATATTGTTGGTGTACATATTATGATATTACTATTGACATTGCACCACTGTACAGCTTAATGTCTTTGTTGTCCACATCCGAGGCGACGCACTGTCGGCACTAAATACGCACAACACAAAATTCCAAGTTGGAAAACATCACTAATGTGTCTGCCGCTTTTCTGTTTGCGGTGCAAACATGCTGGGGCCGGCCGAAGAGGTGCCTCTATGAAGGATCGATGGTGAAGCTGTTTGCGGTGGCGAATATCCGTGCTGATGGTGCTCAGCGACTTCTGCTGCTGGATATAATCGAGTCCTTAAGCGATACATGTTGATGATGTGAGTATGATGCTCTTTGCCAATTTGTGATGCATCGTGTTCATCACTTGAGTCTGGAATTTTCCGAATTGGTTCTGCATTGTACCATTTGTCTCGTTCAATGTGTACAGTGTTGATCAGCATCAATTCCGATTGGGATGGTTTGTTTTAATGAACTCCTTCTGGTTCTCGGTTAGGCCGTCGATATATCGTGATAGACTTCGTCATTTACTCCGTACATAGAGGTGAAGAGAGTTCCAAGAATTCCACGTTTGATCCTATTCATTGAAGCAGTCCGTCATCGTATTTGACCCACTCTAACCTGCTGATTTTAAAGTGCAACCAGCTAATTGCGAAGTGCGTATTACACCCAAAAGACCTCTTATTTATCGTTATAAGCTGTATATTTGCAGAAAGTTTTCATCAATTTCTGGGCCGGTTGAATGTCGTGCTTGATTTTCCATGTCAATCATCACCACAGCATTCGAAATTCTCCTCTTGTGACGGTGATTCTCAGATGTTCTACGAAGATTCCAGACGTGATGCTGGATTTGATGAAGGCGCAGCAGCAAGAATATTATAGGTATCACATTAATTTTGATTTGGACTTAGATTCCTTTCTTCTTGTTGCTGTTTCGTCGCTTGCTGATTGAGCAGGTGGCGCGTATGCGTGCGGCTGCCGTTCCGTATGTGACCCTTTGCCGTCTGAACTGTCGATGAGGTCGTTTGAGTCGGATCTCGATAAAATTGGTACCGTTGATGCGCCATTGCCACTGTGGGATTTGTCGGTACATCTTCTCGATGTCTGCTGTGAACATACCTTATGCTTTTTGACACACTTAGTGCGGACCGCATATACAATCTTATTTGTATTTGTATTTTCGAAGTTTAAATTTTGGGTCAAGCATCGAACTTGTAATTTGTGGGATCACTATTGATATGCATGCATCACTAATTGATAAAATGAAGCGTGACTTACAAAACAAATTTAAAACGGCTATTATGTTCTTTTATCACATCCCATTCCTTAGAGAGAAGAGCATCACCCCACATGTTCAACACTGTACAAGTTGGCTGCCTTTGTTGCTTTAAAAGTCTTGCACATCACGCACGTATGCTGTTTTACCTCACATCAACATCTTGTCAATTGCGCACACGGGCAATTGCTCATAGGGATTTACTCACACGGGCAATTGCGCACCTTGTGAGCAAAAGCCCTGTGAGCAATTGTCCGTGTGCGCAGTAAAGACTGTGCGCAGTTGTCTTGTGAGCGATCGTCTTCGTGGGCAAATGTCCGAGTCGATATCTGACTAATGCATGTATAACAATTCTAATTTGATTGGCAGTCTCATATTCATAGTGATCATGTATCGCGCAATATTTTATACATGGCCACCTAGGACTAGAAAAATCTTTTAAAGATTTAAACTCTAAGATTTAAACCGTTTAAACTCTATTGATTCATAATTTCTGTAACTTTTGCTCAACGATTCCAAAGATGTTGAAAGCAGTAAAACTAAGAAGCGAACGTGTTATACATGCATTAGTCCAGATATCGGTGGTAGCACTCACCCACTCGCTTCTTACAATTAAAGTCCACTTTAGATTTCATTATTTCATATCTTTTCGGTATCAGCGATGTTCTAAAATATTTTCTAGATTTCACCTGATATTTGTGAACTGCGTGATATATCAATGATGGTTCATTATTGCTTTATCAACTCTCTTATATTCAAAACACAGGAAGAAGCAATACGTAACTGAACGAAGTATTACATACGTACTGCCTCATTCGAGGGCTGTACTTTTGAGGGGGTACACTTGGTTGTATTACATACTCAGTTCAAGTAACTTCATAACTTAACACTCGCTTAAGCGTTACTTGTTTACAATGGTTAAGCAATATGAGTCATTTAACACATGCATTTACTAACAAATTTTTATAATAAATTTGCAGGTAACGATTTTGGTTCATATGGATCAATTAAATTGCTCCGAAGATGAAACTGATGCAGGTGTTTCAGATCTGGATGTAATGTCTGACGGTGAATCTGAATATAGTAACCATGATTCAAACACTGAGCAGTCCGTAGGTGAAACTGATTATGATACAGATGACAATAATAATAATCCGTCGAAGAATGAAACAACAAAGAAATTTATCCTGGGAAGAGATAAAACTACAAAATGGTTTCACGACCCACCGAATCCAAAAGTTCGAACCAAACGGCAAAATATTGTCATCCGTCTTCCAGGAGTTAAAAAATGCGCCAAAGATGCCAAAACCCCTCTAGATTGTTGGAGCCTATTTATTCCAAATGAAACGATTGTACAAATTGTTTATAATACAAATATCTTCTTGGAAAACTTACGCCTTACAAATAAAAAGAAGTCAGAAATTCAACCCACATCGGTCGAAGAAATACAGGCAATGATTGGATTATTATACCTGATAGGTGTACATAAAGCTTCGCGACTTAACTTAAAGGAATTGTGGGCGACTGATGGTTCGGCGCCGGATTGTTTTCGTGCAGTGATGTCCATGACGCGATTCTATAATTTATTGTCGGCGTTAAAGTTCGACGATATAAATGATCGTGACGATCGTAAAAAATTGGATAATTTGGCACCTATTCGAGAATTTTCGGAAAATTTTATTAAACCATGTCAAGAAAATTATACACCTGGTGCTTTTTTAACCATCGATGAAATGCAACAAGCTTTTCGAGGCCGATGTAAATTTCGACAATATATTGCCAATAAACCGGCTAGATATGGCATAAAAATTTACTCTATGACAGACTCCAAAAAATTTTACACTTACAATATGGAAATATACTGTGGGAAGCAGCCACCAGGACCTTTTCAAAAGTCTAATTCAGCATTTGATGTTGTTCAAAGATTGACCTCTCCAATACTGAACACTGGTAGGAATATCATCTGCGATAATTACTTCACATCTGTACCTCTGGCCAACCACTTGTTAAAAAATAAAACAACTCTTGTCGGAACAATAAGACGAAATAAACGTGAAATTCCGAATGAAATGACTAATATTAAAACTCGATCTATTTATAGCAGCAAATTTGTTTTTAGTGATAATAGTACGTTACTGTCATACGTCCCTAAAAAATCGAAGAACGTTTTGATGTACTCGACTTTACACTATCCAGTGATATTGATGTAGACACTGGAGAAAAACTAAAACCTGAGATCATTACTTTCTATAATGGTACTAAAGCTGGTGTAGACGTTGTAGATCAACTCCAAGGCGAGTATGATGTTGCTCGGGACACACGACGCTGGCCGATGGTCATTTTTTATGCATTTCTTAATATTGCCGACATTAACTCTAAAATTATCTATGAAGAAAACACTGATAATAAAATGATTCGGCGAGATTATTTGAAACAGCTTTACTCGCACCTAGTTCATCCGCACTTAGTGAGCCGTCTTCAGTTACCTAATTTATCATTGGCATTAAGATCAATAATAATAAAAACTGGAAAAATAAAGCCTAAAAAAAATCCTCAATTCGCGGAACGTCGACTGTGTTACCACTGCCCTAGAAGAGCGAATAGTTATACAACTAAAAATTGCACTTCTTGTAATGCTCCAATATGCAATAAGCATATGATTCGTTATTGCTGTGATTGTCAATCAAATCTAGTATCAAGAGAAGACTTATAAATAACTAATATTTAAAACACTAAGATTTATGTGTGATAGTACAAAACTTTAGCTTGTCTTAATTGCCAAAAATGAAAAGTAATGTAATTTTTACAATTTTGTCATTACATTTTGTCGTTAATGAAACATTGTTACAATGTTTTATATATTTTTATCACTTAACTAAATCGTCGTCCTTAATATTTTAATAACATTGAAAGTGCAGTATTATCATAAATAGTAAAGATTCTGTAATGTTAATTTAGCGAAAAAAAAATTCAAGTCAACTGTTCATATAATCATCAGAGGCAGTTTTTGTTACAAAACCTTGATTATTATATTAAAATATTTTTTGTTAAATATTAATAAGCAAAGTGATTTTAAATTAAAATAAGTTAATTATAATTATATAAACGTTATTCAGTGCAATAGTTGCAGACTAATCATCACAAATGTTTTAGAAATATGTAGTTTTAATTTGTCAAGTTTAACTTAATAAAATAATTTATCTAAATAGAAAATTTCATATTTATTTTGTCCTCGTCAGAATTATATAATTTTTACTTTAATAACACTAATATTTAATTTATATTATTCAAAACCCAATTTTTTATTTTGTATTTTACTTGGTGTGTAACCTACAAATATTTTAGTAGGTTTGAAATTTCGCGCTTGGCGCTTGCGCAATAGGCGTGAGATTTTCTCTCATCACGATATTAATGACTATGGTACGGGAGACGTATAGTCTGAAGGGTTAAGAACAATAACAGTTAACACAACACACAACGATCCCACAACTCTAATACAATGCTTCAACCGATGGAAGACTATGATAACTTCCGGGAGGAACATAATATTGCCATAGCAGAGATAATCGACATTGGTAGCAGCAGTGATGGCAACACAAGCAGCCTGAGTGAAGTAGATTCAGCGGATGTTGCTTTTATTGCAGATTCAGACAGTGAAGGTATGGAATAAAGTCTAGCCCTCTGGTAAAATTATCATTAATGATAGGAAGATGGTCAACATTTTCCATTGGTCAATGCTGAATCCTCAAATTTCATCGCACGCTAATTGGTTGATCACGTCTCATCATAGAAATTATTATAATCAAGCGCAACATTTGGAGGTGTTGCAATGTAGAGGCCCTAACTACTACCCAATATACTCCAAACTGCATAAGGCAAAAAAAGATCAAAACGAGAAGAGAAAACGACGACGACAACATAAAATGGACACGGAATCAATCCCGAAAAAGACAACTGTACTAAATCAATCCATAGCAATACTGCCTATACCATCTGAAGAATCAGTGGAAATCTAACATCCAAAATTGAATAATATTGTTGTGACAATTGCCGAGGTTGAGGTTGTTATACTACCGAGTAAAAAGCCAAAAGTTTATACTGTTTTGTGTTTTGTGTTTCTGTTTAGGTGGCGAATTTTAAGTTGTTGTGTGTGTTGATAATTATATTTTGTATTTCTTTTATTCTGTGTTGTTCTTGTATCATAAATAAAATGTTATCTACGTATCTACATCAATGAATTTGTGTATATATTTGTTTGTTTTTGTTTTTCTATTATTATTTGTAGAAATAATTCGCTAATGAAACCAAAGATCGGGTAGCCCATTGCAACGCCTGCGTTTGTGGGATATATTGTATTGCTGAATGTGCAGTAGTTTTGTTTTAATAGTTGCGTTATTATATCTGTGTGATTCTATATTTTTTGTTGTATTATGTTTATTGTTTCTGTTGTGGGTATGTTTGTGAATTGGTTTGTTATGTCAAATGAATATAGTTTTGTATTGTTGTTAATTTGTATGTTTTTTTTATATTGGTATATAAAATTATATATTGTTACAGGGTGGTTGGGAAGTTGAATTTTGGTTCTTTGTTCACTACTTGTTCCTCTGTTTTGTTCAATATTATGTCTGTTAGGTTGTTGAACTTTTTATAGTTTTTATGTGTTTGGTTTTTTGGTTGTTCTTTAGTTAATTCGTTTATTTTGTTTATTTGTTGGTGTAGTTGATATGTGTTTTGTATTAGTTATTCTTTTTTGATATATAGTTTTCTGAGTTATGCTTTTATTATTTGTTGTTGTAGTTTTAATTTAAGTTTTGTTGTTGTTGTATTGTTTTTAATTGTTGCGTAGTTTGGGTAGATTTGTTTTCTGATGCACTTTTTTATTAAATTTTATGTTGGCAATTGTTTTGTGTAGGTCTCTTTTGGTGTATTTATATTTGTTAATTATTCTGTTGAGTGGAATTGTGTTCAGTCTTAAAGAGACACTATGTTATTATTAAATATGCACAAGTTGAACGAACTGTCTTGGGCAACTCTCGAACTGTCTGTTGTTGATTAACTGATCGTTGTTGATGAACTGTTTGTTGTGTCTAGACTGATTTGTTCTTTTCTCCAAACTCCTATTTTTGGCAAATCGTTGAGGGGTACTCAGTAAGGGTAGGATTTGCCGGTTGTTGATTGGTGGAGTATCGGAAAAGTGGGGTAGCGCTGACCGATCAATTTGGCAACAGCGCGCTACATGGAACTTTGGATCGTCTGCTAATGTTGGGAATTTCAAGAAATAAGGGATGGTGCAATAATATAATTTGCAACAGTAGTAAAGTCCAAAAATGGAGTAATTGAGGATAGATTGGAAATTTTTTGGAACATGTGCTGTTGGAGATTCCCACAATTCTTTTATTCTCACTTACTAATTTAGTATATACAGTACTGTGTTTACTACTAGTAATACAAATAGGTATAGCTATGCGTGGAGATTGATGACTTTAATTCTAAGAATCAACTTAGATTATAAAGTACGCCACGGGGCACATTGTATGATGAAGTATTATTTTTATAATGAACTACGGAGTGAATTTATTTTTAACTTATTATACCCAAGCGGAGTCTTAAATTTTTAAGGTTAAGGTTGTATTCACCAATGTGAATGAAGCATTTTCTAAAGTAATTAAAACAAACGTTTTCCTAAGAAGGAAAGAATTTTGGCAATCCACAAATAGAAAATTCATTCATGTCGCATACAAAATGACTAAATATCGAAAGTCGATCAAAAGGTGTAACGTTTAAAAATGCTTCAATTCTCAGCTTTTACTGATCCTGTGTTTTAGATGTTTAGTGGTCAGACATGGATCATGTTTTATTAAAAACGTTGACTCGTTGTAAACTTTTGTGTTCTCAGCTATTTTATTGTTAGTGTTAGTTAGCATGAACATCAAATAATTATTCGCACGAAATGCTCTAAAATGCTTTCAGGTTCACAGGTTAGTGATTTTACAGATTTCTTCGTTTGAGTTCACTGTTCACACTCGGAACTTCCGTGATGTGTGCACTGTGTTTTATTTAGTATTTGCACAGTGAACTGAATGAATTGCATTTACTTGGGGAGTCCGCGTGACTCCCATTACCCGTGTGGAAATCCTCTAGAAAAGGAGATCTAGCAGGATCGTTTTACAAATGCTCTGACAACAGTTAGATTAAAGAGAACTTCTTTCTTGAATGGTCAGTTCACTTTAAATAGCATGCTAAGCTATCTGCAGATTAACCCATCCTTTTAAGGATGACGATCATGCTAGTTACATTTCTCTTTCCGTCTACTGAATAGTGTAAGTCCAATCACATTCATATATTGTCTCTACCACTACACAAATCACACAGAATGCAACCCTTGGACGTTTCTTTCTGTGGTTCGCTCAAAGTGGCCTACAAAGATTGCCCCCAGGGTAACCACCATTATCCGCATGTCGGTGTAATGGCAGTCAAATCGAGGATTTTAAGCATTTATAATATCAAAAGGTACTTATCAAAGGGGCCCCAGAAAATTATTTCTAATAATAGTTATTAAACGCCAGTTTAACCACGGCATATAGACCCAAAACGTGGTACTTTAAATACGGACGGCCAAGCCGTACATCATATTCATTATGTACAAGCATTAATGCACGCGATGGAGCAGCCGCCTGCGCATTTGTCTACGGAGCAGCACAAGGCGGTATAAGTACTTACGTACGACGTCCACTCAGAACACTTACCTGCATGAAGTGAGTCCTAAAATATTCATTTCTGATTGCATCACTTTTAATTGCAAATATATTTTTTAATGTTTCAAAATTTTAAACGTTAATGTACACTCGGGTACAATAATCTAGTTGATTTGTGTTGAAAGTATGCGCCGCCCATCTACAATTTCTAATAAAAGGCGTCTGGCATTCAAAGCCGGACAACGCTAGGCATTTGAGTTATGCGTAATGCGACAAGCAGCTAAACAATTTTCCGCCACACACTGCATAAGCATAAATTACGCTACGTATTAAGGTCCCGCAAATCTAATTGTATAAAGTCCGTTTAGTCTAAGTAAAGAAATCAGAGTGTCCTTTGTTGTCTGTTCTACCCCTCAATAAAAAATTATTTAGTATATTGTCTGTTTAGTCTGGGCAAGCAAAACGCTTGACAAAAAGGCTATTATATTTCTACCTATTACGTCATAATTGCTGACTGTCGGACCGACTTTCTCGCCCTGTTCACTATTGCTAACTGTATACACAAAAGAAATATAGCAACGTATATAATAAAATTGAAATTGAAACAATAATAAAAAAATAATTAAAAAATGAATGTACGCTATGCTACATTATAAGATAATATTATTATCTTTAAATACAGATAAAAACTACTCTCATTTATTTAATTCATAAATTACACTATATTATATATACACTATTACATTGTGCATTACACTAGTCCATGAACATATTTAATATATATTGTCTCCCTGACCACGGTGGATTTGCAAGACTTTCAACACTAACAACTTGATGTTTGCAGGTCAGTTGTTGCGCGTTTCCGTTGAAAACTCACTTTGCTTTATCGAGCCACTCGGTGTCATCATTTTCAGGCACAAATGCAGTAAATTTCTCTCGATCTGGCGCCTGATCGTTCGTGCGTGAGAATGCGTGAAGGATGAACATTGTGCATCTCTACACTATTATTAATATTTCTACACTGCTTGTGATATGAATTTACGTGTTCTTTTGACTTTCTTTTTGTACAGAAGTACAAAACCACACCCTCACTGACAATGCTGACGATCCTTTTGCAGACTAGGGCAATATTACAGATATAGGGCATTTTGTTGTGCTTTACTATGCGTTGGGGAGGATTCCAAGAGACAGACGCAAAAGAAAATGTGTAGCAATCGTTTTGCCATCATGCTCTTGGTGGCTTTAGTATACACAGGCCAGGACGACTGCAAAATTCTGGCAAGGAGATATCGCCAAGCACCGGCAAAATGGATCGAAGAGAACTCCGCACATGTCCACAGCAAGGCGGCCATCACACTTCAACACCTGGTAATAATATTAAGATATCTTAATCATATTGTCGTATGAGATAAAAGAACAAAATGATAAATAATATGTGATTACTAATGTACTCTGAAGCAAATACGGCTTCTGCACATTCTCGCTACACCACTGTGGAGAAGGTAGGTTCGGGAACAAAGCTTCAGCCTTGTCATCGGGCTCTACATACTCTGCTACAACGTCAGCGGTGGCCGTCGATAACCATTTTCTTCCATACTCTGAGAGAACTTCTCCAGCCTTCTAAAGTTCTTTTTTTCAAGATCATGATCTTTTGTTCTTCCTTGTTCATCCAAATGATTTCCATAAGAATCATGCGGGAAGTATAAGTCCAGATAATTCCCGGCTTAAAGATGCCATTCTCTCTCTCAAAACGGTTGAACGCGCTTCTGCCAGGTGCATTTGTAAATTTTTCATTCCGCATAATTTCCGTGAAATTGTTTGAGAGTCGCAAGAGCATAAGGTCCACAGCATGAGTAGAAGCTGTGGAAGAGGAATGTTTTGCACAGATGGTGAGATGGTGTAATGGACAGGCCCTTTGAAGGCCAGCAAAATGTGATGAGCAAGGCAGTAGGCTGAACACACTCTCGCACAATGTTAAAAACACGATAGCCTGCCTAAGCTATCAGGATTGCTCGAAAGCAATATATATAAGCAAGGTTGGCTACGTAGGTGACTACGAGTTGGCAAACGCTACCTACTTTCCGCGTATTGATCACGTGGAAACTCCTACAACCTCGTGAGCATTTGGCAGTTCGGTGACAACCGCCATCACTATGTTACAAAATTAGCATATATTGATGCGTAGTTGTATTTTATTAACGATTAACGTAATTTATTAAAAGAAGATGCTCGGACGTCGAAGGTCGAGAGACGCGTACGGCGTTGAGCGATGCTGGTGGTCAAGCGCCGCGAGTCACCCAGCATCCTTTGCTGAGCACCCTTAGTGCGGTCTATCGGCGGTGCTCGTGGCTCGTCGGCTTGAGGTGCGGCCTTCCGTTGGGGGTTGTAGGTCGCGGATGTTGTAGGCGTTCCGGACTTCGCCGCTAGTGGGTGCTGAGCCAAGGGCGACTTCAATATTATGAAAAAAGCTCCGGAGATGAGAAAGTCTTATAGTCTTTGTGACACGTTGTGTCATGCCGGGTCACTGGTTGAAAATCTCATCCAAGAACACAACTACTATGTTTTGAATGAATGGCCAATCAAATATACGTAATATTCGTGGAGTGCTTAGTGACAAACGATACCCACTCGTGGGTAGCTGGAAGACGCAGAATGGTGCACGAGCGATCACAGACCTTATTCACGGAGATACCTAAAATCCTTTTAGCCGCACTCCAATGCGAAGTTTGTGTTTTCAAGAAATTGAGAGGCTGCTTTAACAGCGTAGTTTGGCGTCAGGTCTAGCGACAATGGAGTTAGAACATTAGGCAGCCAACCGCTTCCCGATACGGTACACCACAGTATCTTCTTCATCGTCTAACAAAATATTGTCGCTGAGGGTGGAAACTGCGTTAGACTCTCGTGAGACACAACACAAACACTTGACACACAAAACACCCTTGTGAACGCAATCTAATCAGTTTCTGATGATGCTCACAGGGCGAAACATGTAAAACTCGCATACAAGATTAGGTAATTTTCAACCTAATATTACATTCTTTATAATCGATGTGTGCTTTCTGCAAAACGAAGGAAGTCATTATCAATCAATCCATCGCAAGTGATGTTGGTGTGACTGCTAACCACAAGGAAATTTAATTGAGAGCTTTGTTTGCTTTTGATATTGGAAATGAAATCGACGGTCCCAATTGATTCGATGGGTTTATCCGGAGATATCCCATTTATTAAAATGATTTCTTCGTTGTTTGGCTTTAGAGACGTTTGACGGATTTTATCGCTTGAAATAATAGAGGATGCAGCGGCACCCAGTCTACCAAGAATTTAAATTTGGATAATTTTACTATAAGCGGTTAAGTATGGTAGCACGATAAAAGATAAATTATTTCTGTCTGCTAAATTAATTTGGTGCTGTGGTCTGCTAGGAAGTGTCGAAGGTTAAAATATCTAATTGTCCGAGTGCGTGACACTCGCCCTGACTGATTGAGTTTAAATTGCAGTTTGCGTAAAATGAGCTTATGTTGATTATTGCCGTTGATTATTGATCTTGCTTTTAATTTCTGTTGATGTTATTCAATTAATCGACTGTTTATTATTAGCACAAGAAATGAAACGAATAAGATGTTACAGGAAATAACATATATTGAAAAAGAAACTTTAATGTGTATACAATATAAACTTGATGTGCTTACGCTAAGACGGCTTAACGAGTGCAGGCAGCCGCATCCGTCATCCTACAAGGGTGCAAGAAGGGCGGTTACTTGTCCCTAACAAGTGCTACCAACATACATACATTTAAAAATATGGTGGACTTATCTACAACACTTCCTCTAATAACACTATATTTCTGTCTAAGCACGGTCTAATTCCATCAAAGCACGAAGTTTTAAAAACCTTGGTTTCGGAAGCGGTTTGGTTAAGATATCCGCAACCTGCTCCTCTCCTGGCACATGTTCAATCTGGATGAGACCAGAATTTAACTTTTCGCGGATGAAGTGACTTCAATATGCTTGCTTCTTTTGTGGAATTCCGGATTACGCGCCAACTTCACCGCACTTGCGCTATCTGTGTAAAGGACAGGTGGTTGATCTAGCGTTTTTATTTCATTAAATAAAAGGCTCAGCCACACTGCCTCTTTAGTGCCTTCGCATGCAGCTATATATTCTGCCTAGGTAGTTGACAGAGCGACGCATGATTGCTTTTGACAGCACCACGCTGCAGCAAAACGCTGGAGCGGCTGTATGCTCCAGCGTTTTTGGAGATGATGCCGCTTCTCGAACGTCGAGATTGCTTGTCACCCGCGTAGTCGGCATCACTATAGACTTGAATGCTGATGGTCGACGCATTCTTTTGATATCGTAGGCCTAAATTTTCTGTTCCACGGAGATACCTGAAAATCCTTTTAACCGCACTCCAATGCGAAGTTTGCGGTTTCTCAAAAAATTGAGAGGCTGCACTGACAGCGTAGCTGATATCAGGTCTCGTGGCAACAGATAGGAACATAAGGCAGCCAACCGCTTCCCGCTTCTTCATCGTCCAACAAAATACTGTCGCTGGGGGTGGAAACTGCGTTAGTCTCTCCCATAGCGAAACGCTCAAGTACTTTGGTGTAGTTGTGCTGACTTATAAAAATGTAGTCTGAACATTGGTTAACGTTCAAACCTACGGAGCAATTTAATTTGGAAACTTTGATTTTAAAAGTTTTTTCTAGTTCAGGAACTTCTGCACCATTTTACTGTGGTCGGTGGCCACAAGTCCGTCATCTACATATATTGCAATTATTATTACCAACGTTGAGATTCTTTTTATGAATAAACAAGGACCAGCTTGGTTTTTAATAAAACTTGTTTCTCTTGGAATTTAACTCAACGACGGTTTCAGCATCTAGAAGCTTGTTTAAGCCCATGTATGCTGCGCTATGGCTGGACCATATATACTTCCTCGTCCAATTTTCCGTAGAGATACGCAGTTTTTACATCAAACTGCACCAGCTGCAGTTGATCGCATACCGCTACGCTTAAAACGGCTCTTACAGTTTCAAATCTAGTCACCAGACTATAAGTTTCATTATAATCAACATGTTTGCGCTAAACGAAGCCTTTTGCTACTAGCCGAACTTTGTAGCGCTGAATGGTGCCATCAGGGTTTTGTTTTACTCGTAGAACCCAGCGACAGCTTACAGCCTTCTTACCCTTTGGTAGGTCAACGAGGATCCATGTGTTGTTTTCATGCAGAGAAACTTCTGGTTCTATTTCGTCGTTCATGAAGTAATCTTCCCAACGCACTGGACGTTTTGTTTTTCGTTATGAAAAACATGTTGGTTCAACAATATTTTCGTTGACATCATCGTTATCAAGTTCTTCTTTCTCTTGATGTTAATGCACACCGATTTCTGCTATAGACGTTTTCTGCAGCTTTGATGCAGGTCCAGTCTTTTTATTTTGAGATTTCTGCAAAACATGTTCATTAAATGCGACGTCATGGCTAATAATCACCTGATCGTCATCCGGTATCCAGTTTCTGTCGCTTCTGAGAAGGAATGTAAACGTATCATTTTGTGCCAAATTTCTTCAAGTATTTGGGCGTGGTAATGTTGACATTAAACCATAATTTAGCTGGTGGTACGTGTGGACCGCTTCAGCCCACAGCTTCTTCGGCATCTTCTTCGGCATCTTCTTCGGCATCTTCTTCGTGTAAATTATCGTGCGCGCACTTTCCATCAGTGTTCTATTTTCCTTTTCAGCTACACCATTCTGTTCTGGTTAGTACGGCATGGTGATCGTGAATACGATCCCTTTCGCGGACAAAAACGCTCTCAACGCATGGTTGTCGAATTCTTTTCCGCCATCACATTGAAATTCCCGCACTGTCACGCCGGCTGTAAAAGCCTTATCAAAAAAAATGGTTGTTTGTAAAGTAGGTTTACGATCGAGATGTTTACGTGATAACGTCTTATTGGTGATATAAGTTTTGTTTGTTGCAATTGTTGTAACACTTCACTTGCACTTCACATTTTGTTTTACTGTTAGGCTCCCCGCACACTACAAACTTTTTATCGGCCGATAAAACATTCAACGAAAACTTAACCGCACGAGAAAATCTCCATTCGTTTGTATGTTGCTAGGAGTGAGAGAGACGGAAGATCGGTCAAATCACTGAACGCTAAGGACTGGCACGGAATGACTGGCAGCGCTCGAGATGAGACGGAGATCGGTCCGTCTCTGGTTGGCAACGAGAGGGGCCGGAAATGACTGGCAGCGCTCTCGAGATGAGACGGAGATCGGTTCGTCTCTCTCGTTATAACGAGAGGGGGTGGGTATAACAAGTATCGACTTCTCGCTCGTGACACAGTTTCTGAACAGGTCACCCGTAAAACGATTTTAAAGACGTTATCACGTCAAAAAGTTTTGATGCATTCAACCGCTTCATTTCTATGTTTCATAAAGAACACACGACGATAGTTGCTAAATTTGTCCTTTATACATAAAAATTATCGCGACCCGCCCAGCGATTTTTCTTGCATCGGACCGCATACATCCGCATGTACGCGTACTCCGGCACTTTCCGCTCTGTCTTTTCGAACGCGATAGCTCAACCGATGCTGCTTTCCAAATATGCACGCTTCGCAGGACTCATCTTCTTCACGGCCATCACCGCAAATGCCGTGCCTCTTTAGAACATCACGCACATGCGTTTTGTTTTGATGGCAGAACCTTTCATGTCATACTTGCAGGGATTCTACTTTTGTGGATGATCCACTCGTTAGAATAGCTTCGCTAGCATAGCTTCGCTGTCATCAAGATAATTATCAATTGAATTACGCTCATGCAGAGCCCGTACAAGCCTCGCGGATTTACTTTACCTATTAAACGTACGTCGTTGTTTCTCACGAACTTGCATGACCGTTCATCGGCATAGAGTTTAAAACCCTGCTTTATGGCTGCGCTCACAGGAAACAAATAACGCCCGAATTTTAGTACGTACCAAACGTCCAGCAAATAGTTCTGGTAATCTTTTCCGCCAACGCGCATTGTCACATTAATTACCCCGTTACCAATCACACTTATTACACTGGAATCTGCTAAATGCACACCTTTCTCCTTTTCAAATCCTTTGAAAGAAATAAAGTTGTCATTTGACTAGTCATGTGTGATGTTGCGCCACTATCTGCTACCCAAAGGTCATTGTCCGACACTGTTTGTTTATCGGTCACTGTGCACGCCACGAATGCGTCACCCGCACTAAAATTGTTCGAATGTTTATCCTTTTTTCCTACACTCACGAGCAAAATGTCCTGCCTTTTTGCATTTGTGGCACTTGATGACAAATTTTTTGTGCGTTTTACCCCTCACCGCATCCAACGCCGTTGAGTTACTCTTTTTGGAAGGCAAGCGCATTTCAATTAAACGCCGACGCTTGGTCAATTTGTTGATAGTACAATCTGCAAAGGGGACAGACTCCCACACACTTTTAAATTCGAAGTATTCGTCGGGAAGAGTTGACATGATGGGACTCATTAATAACAGGTCTGGCAGTTGGACCTGTGCCACAGACATCAATTCCTCATTTAACTCACGAAAAAGTCCCTGAAGTGGTGCAATGTGTGTCATGATATCTTCGCTCTCATTCTTATCATAGGTGAAGAGTTTTGATCTACCACGACCATGACCTCGTTTGTAGTCAGGCTTTCTCGAGTTTTGATTAGCAGCATCAAATTTGGTACAAATATTTACATTGTGATCAGTTATGATCTTGCAAATATAACAATGCCATTCACCAGTTGCTTCTAAAGGACACTGTTCAAGGTAGTGACCCATTTTATTACATCTATGGCAGTTGTCGTGATGAATTTTCAATCTTTTTGCTTGATTTGCACTTGCACCCTGTTTCAGAGTTAAGTCTGCAATACGTATATCTGGTATAACATTGTAGACAGCTTTATAAAAGGTTGATCTTTTTTCCTCGTCTGTTAAAGGCACCGCATTGTCACAGTTCTAATATTCAACAATAGTGTTGTCGAATCTATTCCAATAATTATCAATACTCTCCTTCGGTTGCAGTCTCATATGGCATAACTTCGTTGTAACTGAAGTATGAATGACATTGTTCTCTACCCTTTTAGCTTCTTTTAATTTTTTAATGACACTTACAGGGTCTTTATTGTTAAGATTTTTTTTTATAGTATTTATCATCTAAGTGGCTAGTTATGATTTCTGTCACTGTTTGATTTCTGCCAATAATTGCTTCTTCATCTAAATTATTAGGAGCAGTTACTGTTGAATCATGTTGATGTTTATTGTTACAAATGAAATGAAAACGAACAGGATGTTACAGGATATAACATATAGAAAAACTTTAATGTGTGTACAATACAAACTTGACGTGCTTTCGCTAAGACGGCTAAACGAGTAAGAGGGCGAGTACAGGGCAGCTGCGTCCGTCATCCCACAATGGTGTAATAAGGGGTGTAGTAAGGGGTAATAAGGGGGTTGCCCCTAACA
This sequence comes from Dalotia coriaria, assembly GCF_025399875.1. Classification (NCBI taxonomy): domain Eukaryota; kingdom Metazoa; phylum Arthropoda; class Insecta; order Coleoptera; family Staphylinidae; genus Dalotia; species Dalotia coriaria. The sequence goes on from NW_027045477.1 coordinate 46,358, forward strand.
AGTGCTACCAACATATATACTGTTTACGCGGTTGTCGCGGTTTGTTTAACGATCATTACTTAACTCGCGAAGGACTCGTTCGCGAGATCTAACTTAATAGATTTTCAAGTGCAAGTTCAAAGAGGTCAGAGTATAACTTAAGAAAGATGGCGTCCGGAACAGATTACAACGCAAGAAATACGGGCACGCACAACTTAATAAGCACTTCTTCTTCTTCTTCTTCTTCTGGGATTAGGCATAACTGTGCCTGTTCATCCACTCTACAATAGTCCGTCTTTCCAACGTTTGCGAGGCCTTCCTGGAGATCTTTTGCCTAGGGGGATTGAGTCCCGTGCTATCTTCACGGTTCTTGTTTCTGCCATTCTCGTTATGTGTTCGTTCCATTCGTTTTTTCGGTGACTGGTCCATTCATTGATGTTCTCGATATGGCATGCTTTTCTTATATCGGTATTCCTGATTCTATCTCTAAGAGTCTTGTTATTGATGCATCGTAGGATTTTCATCTCTGCCGTATTACACATTCTTGCTGTTTGCGTGGTTTCCGGGCGTGTTTCACAGGTATAGGTAAGGATTGGGCGGATGACTGCCTTGTATATTCTGCTCTTTGTGGCTATTTGCAGATTGTTATTCCTCCAGATCGTGTCGAGGAGGCAGCCTGCTATTCTGCATGCTTTATCCACCTGTGGCTTTAATTCTTCTTCGGTTGTCCCGTTGCTGGTTAGTAGGGTGCCAAGATAATTGAATTTATTGACCTGTTCGATGATTTTTCCATCGATTTCTAGTTTGCACCTTATTGGGTTTATGCTGATTGTCATGCACTTGGTTTTTTCCGATGATATCTGCATATTAAACATTTTCGCAGTGGTGTTGAATTCGTGAAGTATTCGCTGCAGATCATCCTCGCTCCTTGCCAGTAGAATTGCGTCATCTGCGTAGCAGACTACGCTTATGGTATTGTCGCCCATGGGGTACCCACGTTTTGTTTTGACCTTTTTCACGATTTCATCCATAATTATATTAAATAATAGCGGGCTGAGGGAGTCGCCTTGTCTGATGCCCGTTCCTGTGGGTATGGTCTCGCTTAATTGTCCGTGAATTTTGGCTTTCATGCTGTTATTTGCATATATATTCTCGATGGTTTTGATTATTCTCAGCGAGATGTTTCGCTTATATAGCAAATGCACAATGTCGGTTATTTGACTTTATCAAACGCTTTTTACTAGGTCTACAAGCATGTGAAAAAGCTGGTCTGTTGAATTCTAATGATTTTTTCTTTTCACTTGCCTTATGATAGTCATGGCATCACATAAAGATCTTTCCTTGTGAAACCCTGCTGTTCAATTCAAATAAAGGTCGCCTTCCGTCTTTGCTATTTTGGTTGTTAACTTAAGTATTGGTGCACAATAGATTAATACCTTCATTTCTTGGATCCTCGATTTTTCTCCTTCTTGTATATAAGAACACTTGTCCTGTGGTATGTATTGGTGTTAATTATCAAGTGTTGATTAGTTTCGTGAAGTTATGTAAGGAGTGGTTTTGCCTCGTATTTCAGAAGTTCATTTGGTATTTTCATCATGCCCTCGGTTGATTTCGGATTCTTCAGCGTTTTAATTGTTTTCTCAACTTCTGTTCTGTTATCACGATGGTTTCTTCAGTTATTGTTGTGATTGATTTGTGGGCTTAACATTGTTTAATTGGTACATTTTTGAGATATTTTATCCATTGATTCTTGGATATAGTGAGATTTCACTATTTATTTATTTCTTTTGCTGGGATCATGTACTCATATCTCTTTTGAGACCGTAGATACAAGTGTTCGAGTTGTTTGGAGAACTTGTTCCAATTTTGCTTTTTTGACTCCGACCAGTTCATGGGTCTCTCATTTATTCTTTTGTATGCTCTATAACATCTTTTCTGTTCATCTGACCTGTATCTGAGTAGCCTGTCTCTTCCTTCAGTATTTGTTCTAATTCTTCACAGAACCATCGGGGTCTTTCCTTCAATGGTATTATGCTTGGTTGTTTTCTCCAAACGCTTTCCCTATGGCATTTATAATGCAGGTTTTGAGTGTTTGCCATCTCTCCTCAACATCTTCTGTGAATCTGTTAGTTGTTTGTTGTTGATCTAACATAATGATTAGGTCGCTATCATCTATTTGTTCCGTCATATGATTACGCCGCGGTCGCCCTACGCTATCAAACTATTTATTAAGACATTACAATTAATATACTATCACCTATTTACCCAAAAATCGTATAAATTTGAGTTGCTCACAACACCAAAGCATCACTTTAATTCGATCATCCATTTGATAGTCGTTAAACGTATTCTAACACAAAAATGTTCAAACTTTTTGTATTCGTTGTTTTTATTGCCAGCGTAGTTGCTGAGCATCATGCTTCCTCTTACGTATCGTTCAATAATCATGTTCTTATCACCACAATGATCACCATGATCATCATGAACCACATGTAAACATTCAAGATAAATATTATTGTTATGTATAAAAATTATTGTGTTCCTTTTTTAGCATCACCCAAAATACGAATACAAATATGGCGTCGAAGACCACCACACCCATGATATGAAATCTGCTGAAGAGGAACGCGACGGAGATGTTGTAAAAGGATGGTACAAATTGGAGCAACCCGATGGTAGAACTCGTATTGTGCATTACACTGCTGACAAACACAACGGTTTCAACGCTGATGTCAAATACTCCGGCCATGCTGACCATCCTTATCATTATTAATTATATGTACAATCTTTTTTATTCGATGTGAAAACAACTATATATTTTCTAATAAAATTTTTTTAAATGCAACAAATTATGAGTCAATGTTCAAGTATAAAACTATAAATGATGAACTTAAAAACTGTTTTAAGATAGTAAAGTTAATTCATTGTATATATTAAGAAAACTTTTCAGTGACAAAACAATCAACATTTACGGAAATAGCACTTGTAAATGTAAAGGTTACATAATAGGCAACACCCCAAGTAGTTTTGAAAATGCACAATGTAAGCATAAGTAATCATTAAAATTTTATTTTACATTCCCTAAAGACTATGAAAACTAAAATGTGCCTAATTATGGAGCACAATTATATTTGGACTTCGATTTAAGTCTTTTTTCAGGAAGCCACTTTTATTTAAAAGTGGCGTAGTTAATAATACGTCTTGTAATTAAAGATATGTTATACTCATATTTAAAAAATATCTAAAGCCTATTCGACATAAATTAATCGTTTATCGTAACTATATGGTGAGTAATTATGAAACATAAAACTATATTTCCTTCTTTTAATAGGTGTTTTAAAAATTACAGATCTTCATAGATGTCTCTGTTAATTTTCGGATAAAGCAATGCCGTAATGATATATTATATAGGTTTAAATAGATAAATATATGTTCGATTAAACAAAAATAGATATAATGATAACATTTTATTCATATAACTTAGCACCTTGAATAAAGAATGAAATTTAACAAGGAAATTCAATGTCAATTATTGATATCAAATGAAATGTGTATTAGAATTGATAAACACTTCTGCGAAAATAATGTCCAATTAATATCCACAAATCAGAGTTACTTGCGGCATTAAATAACAATATATTTATATTTAAGCATATATCAAATAATTATTGATGTTTAATGAATGCAGGAATTCCGCGTTAACTAACTGTATCAGAATAACACATAAATAATAAGTTTTACAACATTTTACGTAAAGAGAACGTGTGTATTACATATACTATATGTCATATAGATTTGCGAAACAAAATGGAACCACCAAAAATATCAGTTTCATACGAACATTTGTTTGGTAAACATATAACTAAACTTAACTTAAAAATCCCGCAAAATGTTCAAACTTTTTGTGTTCATTGCCATGGTTGCTTGCGTAGTAGCTGAGCATCATGCTTCCTCTTACGCATGGTTCAATAATCATGTTGAACATTCATATCACCACGATGATCATCATGATCATCATGAACCACATGTAAAACATTCAAGATAAATATTATTGTTATGTAATAAAAATTATTGTGTTTCTTTCTTAGCATCACCCAAAATACGAATACAAATATGGCGTCGAGGACCACCATACCCATGACATGAAATCTGCCGAAGAAGAACGCGACGGAGATGTTGTCAAGGGATGGTACAAATTGGAGCAGCCCGATGGCAGGACCCGAATTGTTCATTACACCGCTGACAAACACAACGGCTTCAACGCTGATGTGAAATATTCCGGCCATGCTGACCATCCTTATCATTATTAATTACATGTACCTACAATCTTTTTTATTCAATATGAATACAACTATATATTTTCTAATAAAATTTTCTGAAACGCAAACAAATTATGTGGCAAATTCACTTCGGGAAATTGGTATACAGGGTGTTACAAAAAACCACTAAGGGAAATTATAATACAGAGTGAATCAAAAAGAAAACTACAATATTTAAAAAAAATCCTAAGTTTAAGTAGGATAACATATATCTTTCCCTTTTTGACAAACCCACTGATACAAAAAGAAAACTACAATATTTTAAGAAAAATCCTAAGTTTAAATTGGATAACATACATCTTTCTCCTTTTGACAGCAAGGAAAATTAATATACAGGGTGTTACAAAAAACAACTAAGTTTTAAAAGTAAAACGGCCAAACACTAATAATGGGTAATACACAAAGAATAATTAAGATTTAAATAGGAAAGCGGATGGAATCAATTAACAAGGCGACACTAACAAGATAATATAAGAAAAGCAGCATCAGGAATTTTAAAAAATCAAAACGCTTAGGTACACCGGAAATCAATGAAAAGTGAAAGGTAAGAAAACATAAAAATAGAACATTTCAAAAATTGTATTTTCTTTGGATATGAAGGAAAAGTGATGGGTCGGATATTATAAAAATAAAGCACAAAGCAGAATTTTATTTTAAAACATGTAGAACAACCAGCTATCAGCCCGGAAAGCCGCCAGAGGATCAAAAACGCAGCCGACGGCACGCGACTATTTTAATCTTTTTAATTTGTACATTAAACAAAAACAAAACAAGGTATTATCTACGTAATGCAAATCAACGGTATTGAAACAGAGACAAAAATTAATTGTAGGCTTAAAGACCACGCAGTTGAAGTAAAAACAAGTAAAGACAATAATGGTTTTGATTTTCATATGGCTGAAGAAATGCGAAAACATACCTTGATGCAAAAATTCATTTTTGCGCTTTTGGCCTATCCAATAAATTGCCACTCATCAGCCGTAAGATTCACAAAAACATCACCGAAAAATATAATGTAGAAAGTCTTCAAAACGAAAGCACTAGAAAACTCTTCGAATTACGACTTGCAGGAAAGATTATAGAAAACTAGCTTGAACCCGCGGCTTCGCTCGCGTTGAATCCATCAAATAAATATTAGAAATCATTATACATAGTTGAAACGGATTGATAGAAGAATGTATATTTCACTGCTTGGCTAGATTATCATGTGAAAAATTACTACACAATAAAGTTTTAAATTTTAGATGGAATGCTAGATTGCGTTAAAGTAGTCAATTGAAGCCAGATGCAGAGGTATGACATAAATAATTTCTTTTATTTTATTTAAAAAATTTTTTATTAAATAAAAAAGTAGCCTATAACCATTCGGGGATCATCGGGGACCACTAAGAATATGTGTACGGATTTGATGTTGACGTAGCTGTCGGTAATACAGTGTGATAATACAGTGTGATGGTACTATAGTACTTAGGTTTGACCTTCATTGCTGGAATGCTAGATGGCGTTAAAGTAGTCAAATAGCCAGATGCAGAGGTATTATTGGCTAAACAATTTCTTTATTTTATTTTTAAAATATTTTTTTTTATTAAATAAAAAAGTAGCCTATAACCATTCGGGGATCATCGGGGACCACTAAGAATATGTGTACGGATTTGATGTTGACGTAGCTGTCGGTAATCCAGTGTGATGGTACTATAGTACTTAGGTGTGAGCTTCATTGCTGGAATGCTAGATGGCGTTAAAGTAGTCAAATAACCAGATGCAGTGGTATTAGTGAATAAACAATTTCTTTATTTTATTTTAAAAAATAATTATTTTTATTAAATAAAAAGTAGCCTATAACCTATCGGGGACCACTAAGAATATGTGTACAAATTTTCATGATGATCTGTTAAGTAGTTTTTGCGTGAAAGCACGATAAACTTCAGGACATACGCATTTATAATATTAGTAAGGATGAGATAAACAACCAAGATTCAGTATGTGAGGCATGGAATAAACTTAAACATAATATACTAAGCAGTGCTAAGGAAGCTGTAGGGATCCGAAAGTGTAAGTCAACACCGAACAAAAATAAGAACAAACCGTGGTTCAACTCAATCGTAAAACAGCTAGCCAAAGAAAAATTAGATGCGTACAGAAGGTATAAAAGCATAAAGACCAGGCAGGAGTACGAAGCATACAAGAGAACAAGAAACCGCATAAACGCAGAAATCACCAAAATTAAAAACGACTACGGAGAGGCACTCGCGGCAGAAATCAGCCGAAGAGGAACGCGACGGGGATGTCGTCAAGGGATGGTACAAATTGGAGCAGCCCGATGGCAGGACCCAGTACGTCACGCACCGCTGACAAACACAATGGTTCTAAATCGACAATTAACAGAAAGAAGAATTCAAATTAATCAATTACTTAAATATTTATTTCAGATTTCTGCATTTATATTTGTTAGTTCAAATCAATTAATAATTGAACTAAATAATTTGTCATATTCAAGAATATTGCTCAATTGCTTTGCTTGTGGTTAATTAACTAACATTATATGTTAACATTTGCCACTGCTTCTACATTAATATACACATATATCGTGTCACACAATATACACGTGGTTGGGAATGTGTGTTCTTGCTTCCAACAATCGTGAGGCCTTGACAACAACCGCAACAAATTCATTGCACGCACTTGATAGAAATTGCAACAATAAGAAATGCTACTACTCTCCACCCCAACTTGTTTGTAGATCTGTGACATGCTGTATGTATTATTTATATTACCACAATAATATACCTAACAATATATGAACATTTTGATATTTTTAAATTTGATATTATTATAAACAAATAAATTTTATATTTTTGCATTATTACAGTTGCCTAAATTAGTTGGTTAATTTATTTCACTAAATAATAGCCTACATTATCAGTTTTTTTGAACCTAAATGAACACCAAATACAACACATTTTATTCTACTAATATTATGAAACTCATCAAATATTATGAATAAATAATTAATACACCTTTGAAATTATAACATCAATTCAAGCATTACATATAGAATGCCTTTCAAAATAATTAAACACCAAGTACTATAAGCACCACCATCGCCAAGTACTATAAATACCTAATATCATTCTTGATAATTCGCCAGTTGAACTGTGTTCGTCAACCAAACAAAAAACAACCAAAAAAACTTGTGAAATACAACAAACAAATAATGTTCAAATTTGTTGTCCTTGTTGCTCTGGTCGCGTGCGCTGTAGCTGAACATCACGCTTCATCTTACGCATCATTTAATAATCATGTTGAACAGTCAGATCAGCATGGCGATCATCATGAGCCACACGTAAAACTGAGAAATACATAGATGGTGTTATTATATGTTACATTCCTTAATATTTTTAGCACCACCCAAAATACGAATACAAATATGGCGTCGAGGACCACCACACTCATGATATCAAATCTGCCGAAGAGAAACGCGACGGGGATGTTGTAAAGGGATGGTACAAACTGGAGCAGCCCGATGGCAGAACCCGAATTGTTCATTACACTGCCGATAAACACAACGGCTTCAACGCTGATGTCAAATATTCCGGTCACGCTGACCATCCTCATCATTATTAAGTGATTGTGACTGTGTTATTATGTCAAATGTACCATAAACTATATATTTTCTAATAAAATTTCTTTAATTCAAATAAGTTTTTTGAAATGAAAACTTCTTTTATCCAACCGCGTGGCGACCGCACAAAACTGCAGGAAACAAAGAAACTTGTTTGTTTATAAACATTGATACTTTCAGTGTGGTAGTGCAGAACATGAGAAGAATTGTACTCGTACAATGTATGGAACTATTAATTTTTATTAAATTCTTAATCGGATTCTGATAGATAATTTAATTTAAGACGTTTATTTAGAAGATAGTCAATTTGTTTACGAGAGGCAAGGGGTTTTGACCCTATACTATGTTTTCAAATTTTCCTAAAAATGCTGTTTTTTAGAGGTTAGTTAGAGAGTTAACTATGGCCTGACGTAGAGAAACTCTAAGAAAGTCAATTAGTTCACTAGATACTGCGTTTTCCACACCATGTTTTTAATTTCCTAAAATTGCCTATTTTGAAGATCATTTAATGCACTTTCAGAAGGGTTGACCGACTGGCCCGGAACCGGTTTCATCAATAGGCATGCTAAGCCTAGCAAGCAACTACGCGCACAGTTTACGATAAGAAAGAAGAGATGCAAAGCCGGCCAGTCGATGGCACGCGGCCTTGTGCGCGAATTCGGGAGTAGGGCACTGTACGCACTCGCGGTCTGCCGAGGTGAGGAACGCAAAGTTTCGGTTTCGGTGGGACGCCTCGCAATTTTATTGGACATCTTATCTTGTCGAATAGCTTATTTAATGATTTAATATTTACCACTAGAGGTTGGAGAGGTGAGATTCAGATGGTATTTGCACGCAAAATGGCGTGGAAGTCAGTGCCATCCCCTTTGTCGGCGCTGTTTTTACACCGGACTACCTGGTGTATACCCGGTTACCTGTGCGTTTCGAGAAGTTTGTACGCTTCGTGCGTTTGTAAGGTTATTGCTTGGGAACCGGGCGTCGCCGCTGGCGAGTTTATTCACACATTGTACTAACGCGCATCAGCGCATGTCGCGAACACATAGCGCCATATTATTTCATTCCTGCTCGCAAACTTGAAAATTAATTTTAATATTTAGTATTACATTTGTAAATCATTAAGACTGAAGTGGTCCAAAAAGTACCCAGGACCAAAGAAACCACACGCACTACACCTACACCGTTGAGTTTGTCGCATTAAGTGAGTTCACGATTAACGCTTACTACCCGCGACTACGCTGTTGTTTAGGAGCGAAAGGACTAAAATGAATCTTATATGGTTTATTCCTCGAAGGAATTATTTGGTTCCAATAATGACTACTACCACTGACTTTAAAATTGTACTACTCTGGGAAAAAGTTTGTTAAAAGTTATATTTCGTTTATAGCATCTTTCTTTCTGACATTTTGTGTGTGAGAGTTCCTCAAGTTCTCCGACCAAAGCATATCTAGTACCTTCTTCTATACTTTAAACTGATATGCACCACAAACGCCATAATATTTCACATAAACAGCGTAAGTAAACGAGATCTTCGAACGTCCTAGTCCCTAACGCCAATACTTTTTAATTATATTGATAAATACGACCAATAGCCCTACTACCCGTTCTTACATGTTCATGCTTTTATGCCATATTTAGTGTAAAATATACAGTTTGAAAAAATTGGTATGTTCTAAAGCATTTGTACATTTGTTAGGTTCCCAGTTTTAAAACCTTGCTTACATTTCAACTTTCCTCAGTTTTCGACTAAGAAGTCCAAAATTTTTCAAAGTCCAACAAAATTCAATATATGAATATATGAAACTTAGTCGATAAACTTATATTTAAAGCCGAAATACATGTACTGAGCATTGAAGACTTGTTATTTTTTCTCAACTTCGAGCAAACTACCTGCTCCTATAGGGTAAAAGTACAAAAAATACGCCAACGTGCGACCTAATCTGAGTGGACCGTAAAAGTCGATTTTTTGGGTTCAGGAGGTTTTTGCGGCTTGATTCGTTAAAAATTTCACGAAATTTTTAGCCAAAATCAAAACCTCCCGAAAAAGTCCAAAAATCGACACTGATATATACAATGGAACGAATCACAGAGTTCCTTTAATCTACGGACAATTCTCTATAAGATAATGATAGTTAAATTGATATCTTTAGATGAAATTCTTAAGTCTTAAGAAAAAGTGGGTAAGGGGGTGCTAAAATTGAAATTTTTCAAATTTGACAATTTTTCCAATTACGAAATACTGCTGTTCGTGTCAGCACGGCACGTCATTTATAACCTTACATTTCCCAGTGATGTGCGAGAGAATTTCGAAGATTTCAAATACAAAAGTTCAAATACAAACCACAACGTGGAAATAGTGTAGAAGTAGCAAAATAGCGTAAACATCACGTATAAACGTAACCTACGAGCAGCCCCGTTTAGTAAATCCTTGATACACCTTGATACATAATCAAATCAAATGCAAATTCCTCATTTAACAATGCCAATATATTGCAATAAATATAGTATTAATTGCGCATGCTATTAAATTTATATTAACTGTCTCCTAATACTGAAGCAAAGAGAGTGGAATATTACCAAACAATTTTCACGCACCCAAAAATCGTATAAATTTGAGTTGCTCACAACACCAAAGCATCACTTTTAATTCGATCATCCATTTGATAGACGTTAAACGTATTCTAACACAAAAAATGTTCAATCTGTATTCGTTGTTTTTATTGCCAGCGTAGTTGCTGAGCATCATGCTTCCTCTTACGCATCGTTCAATAATCATGTTGATCATTCTTATCACCACAATGATCAAATTATGATCATCATGAACGCCATGTAAACATTCAAATGCATTTGTTTTTCGTATCTTTTTATTCTTGATATAATCGCTAAAAAAAATCGACCCTGTTCTTCAACCGAAAAAAATATTTTAACACAATAATTCGACCCTGCTATTGACCAAAAAAGTTTTAAGTAAAAGTTTGATCCTGTTTTTCGACCGAAAAATTTTTACAAAAATATGACCAGTAAATTTTTCCCAAAAAAATTGACCGAAAAATGAAATTTATTGGACAAAAATAGCGATATTCGGATTGCGATTTTAAGATTACTTCTAAAGGGTGTATGGGGTTACAAAGGTATGCATAGCATAAAGGGTCTCAGAGTTTTAAATTACGACGTAAAGAAACTATAAGAAAATCAATTAATTCACGTGATACAATGTGTTTCCACACCATGTTTCAAATTTTCCTAATTGCTCATTTTTTAGAGCATTTTAAGCAAGTACCCCAAAAGGGCTGGAAGGTATGAGGTGTATGCATCGTGTAGACAGGTACCCCTGACTCTCTTCTGGCGTAAAAGAAACTAGAAGATAGTCAATTTGTTTACGAGATACAGGGTAAGCTTTCCACACTATTTTTCAAATTTTCTAAAATTGGCTCAAATTTGAAGGGCATTTTCAAGCACTTCCGAAAGAGCTTGAAAGTCATTTAGTCTCACTACATACAAAAAACAGAATGTTTCCACAGCTGGTTGTCAAAATTTCCAAAAATTTCATTTTTAAGGGCATTTGCCGTTAATCTCAGAAGAGGTGAGAAGTTGGAGGGTATATACAGTTGGAGGTATTATATTAAGTATTCCAGAGTAATATGTAAATGTAAAATATTTCAAGCACTTATTTATTAAACTTTTATTAATTTATAAACGCAAACCTCAATTGAATCATCATATAAAATGGATCCATTTTTATTCAACAACATCTATAATATAATTGAATATAAATATTAATAATTACGCATACCTTCTTAACTTCTTAATATTACCTTATTTGCTAACGCAAACAGAATGCATATTACACACGAATTTGTGAATGTAAAACTGCTCAATTTATGTCATAATGCCCAAAAATGGTATATAAATTATACCAAAAGCATCAGTTTACTCCACTATTGATTTGACAAATTAAATAAAAACACCTTTAAAATTAAAACACCTTAAAAATATCAAAATGTGTTCAAAGTTTTTGTTCTTGTAGCCCTAGTGGCCTGCGTTGTTGCTGAGCATCATGCTTCTTCCTACGCATCTTCAACAATCACGTAGAGCATTCCATATCACCACGATGATCACCATGATCATCATGAACCACATGTAAATTATTTACAAGTACATATTACGGTAATATAATAAAAGTGATTGTGTCCTTTACTTGGGGCACCACCCAAAAATGGTTTGAATACAAATATGCCTGAGGACCACCACAATCTACGATATGAAATCAGCCGAAGAGGAACGCGACGGGGATGTCGTCAAGGATGGTACAAATTAAGCAGCCCGACGGCAGGACCCGCATTGTCTAATACACCGCCGACAAAACACAAATGGTTTCAATGCTGATGCGTCAAATATTCCCATCAGCGCCACATCCTCACCACATACCTAATGCAAAAAATATTACCAATGTAGTGAAAACGTATGCAGTGCGTGGTTTTCATCCTGCGGTTTTTGGGACCACCCCAGCCTGAGCGGGATGTTTCATATTCGTTCGATCTTTGTCGCCTGGCTGCAAAGAGCGTAGCAGCACGAACTGCAGTTGTTTGGTCGCTGGCCAGGCGGATCACCACGCGCTCGTGATCCTCGCGCATAATGTCGCTTAGCTTTCGAAGGAGAAAAGTTACCTTTCAGTCTTCTTCTGGCGTCGTTCTCAGCGTGCCGTTCTCCTCTGGTACTTATCTGCATAGCTTTATAATTTCACCTGTGCCAAAACGTGATGTGGGCAGGCTACTTTAATCATAAGGGTTATATTCAATATGTTCCGCAATGCGCCGATTGCTGACGAAGTTGTGAAAGTGTAAAGTAGATAGTATCGCCTGGTGAGCATTAAATGACGATGATGATATATTTGTAGGGCGATGCCGAGTGAAGTTAATGACGATCTCCGGCGTATTCGAGGAAAGCGACGGTGTCTTTCTGATAATCTCGACTATTGTTATTGTTTTCTAGCTTGTGGCCTGCAATTTTTAACCCGTTTGATATTTTATCCCTTCTTTGTATGTATTAATACGATAAGTTGGTTCTGACAGAGAAATAAGACGATTCAAACGATTGTTATCACACAAATTTGTGTACAGAGTATGTAAGCATTAAGAAACTACTAGATTTGAATATAAATACAATTTTTCAAACATGACCTTGGTTATTGGTTACAAATGTAATATTAAATATTAAAATTAATTTTCTTGTGATTTTATGAGCAGGAATGAAATAATATAAAGGCCCCTATGTACTGCGACATGCGCGATGCACGCGTTGATTACCACGTGAAGATAAACTGATGCGGCGAGCACCGGTTCCCAAAGCCCAATAACCTACAAATGAAGCGTACGAAACTTACAAACCTGCAAAAAGAAGGGATAAAATATCAAACGAGCTAAAAGGGCCAAGTACAAACAGAAAACGAGTAACAATCTTTAGTCGAGTTAGTCGGAAGACGCGTCGCTTTCACCTCCGGATTCGCCGGAATCGCTCATTACTTCCGCTTCGGCATCGCCCTCCTCGTCATCATCTTCATCATCATCGTCGGCAGTCTCACCAGGCGCATTTTCACTTACACTCTCCTTGGAGCTTCGTCTCGAAGTAGTCCTGAACGCGATTTAGCGCAGACATGCGAATCTTTTTATTTATATTATATGATTAAGTAATATCACACCAATGTTTTGAAACAGATTGAAGGATTATAAAGTGCTACCTGGATAAATTACCAGAGGAAGAACGAGCGCAACTGAGTTGGACATGGAGACGAAGAAAAGCAAAGACTGAGAAGGTGAAGAAGAATTTTTCTCCTTCGAATGCTGTAAAGCTACATTATGCGCGAGACGAAAGACGCGAAATCACAGAAATCGCACGCATTTTCGTGGTCAAAGTACAAACAACTTTCCGAAGCGGCTAAAACAGTTACTTGGACCGTGCTGCCGTAAGCATGCTAAATACGAACGTAAAGTCGAACAATTTATGAAAACATCCACAACTCAAGACTGAAGGTCCAAAAGTACCCAGGACCAAAGAAAACCACGCACTACACCTTACACCGTTGAGTTTAATGCATAAGGAGTTCACGATTAACGCTTACTGGTCCCGCGACTACGCTGTTGTTTAGAGCGAAAGCACTAAAATGAATCTTATATACTACATTCGAAGGAATTATTTGGTTCCAATAATGACTACTACCACTGACTTTAAAATTGTACTACTCGGGAAAAGTTTGTTAAAAAGTTATATTTCGTTTATAGTATCTTTCTTTCTGACATTTTGTGTGTGGAGTTCCCTGCTCCCCTCCGACCAAAGCATACTCCAGTACCTTCTTCATATAATTTCAAAACTCGATATGCACCACAAAATTCTAATATTTACGCAAACAGCGGCAGAACGAGATTCGAAACGCCCTAGTCCCTAACGCCAATACTTTTTTAATTATATTGATAACACGTCGACCAATAGCCCTACTACCCGTTCTTACATGTTCATGCTTTTATGCCATATTTAGTGTAAAATATACAGTTTGAAAGTAAAATTGGCGGCGTTTTGCAAGCATTTAACATTTGCTAGGTTCTAGTTTTAAACCTTGCTTACATTTCCAACTTTTCCTCAGTAATACATAAATTCTAGTAAATTTCTTAGTTTTAAGCCAAAAGGATTTTTGCTTTGTATACATTTTTTGGATTTGTTCAATAGTAATTACCATAAATTTCTTGAAGTCAAAGTCAATATTTTTCCCAAAATTATTCGGAGTTTTGCGCCAAAAAAAAAAGTCCATTTTTCCCTTCTCAGCACCCGGGAGAGGAGATCCATAGTTACTTACTTCACTTACCTCTCCCTATAGGGTAAAAGTACAAAAATACGCCAATCGTGCGACCTACTCTGAGTGACCGTAAAAGTCGATTTTTTGGTGTTCAGGAGGTTTTTGCGGCGGCTTAGGATTCGTTAAAATTTCACGAAATTTTTAGCCGAAAATCAAAACCTCCCGAAAAACTTAGAAAAATTTTCAACTTTTTTCGTTTTTACGGCTAAGTCCAAAAATCGACACTTAGAAAAATTTTCAACATTTTTTCATTTTTTCGACTAAGTCCAAAATTTTTTCAAAGTCCAACAAAATTCAATATATAATGAAACTTAGTCGATAAACTTATATTTAAAGCCGAAATATACATACTAGCAAGGCATATTGGGAAGACTTTTGTTATTTTTTCAACTTCAGGCAGAAAACTACCCTGCTCCTATAGGGTAAAAAGTACAAAAAATTCACTTAATCGTGCGACCTAATCTGAGTGACCGTAAAAGTCGATTTTTTTGGGTTCAGGAGGTTTTTGCGGCGGCTTAGGATTCGTTAAAATTTCACGAAATTTTTAGCCGAAAATCAAAACCTCTCGAAAAACTTAGAAAAATGTGTCTACATACGATAGAATTGGTAAAAATATTAAGTGGTAATTATTGTACTTTTAGGAAAAAACGGTACAAAAAACCTAAATTTAGTATTCCTCTAATACTTGAGGTGAATCAGTCTATGCCATTTGGCATTTTTGGTTTATTCATTAAATATGTTTAATGTTTGGTAAGGCAATTTATGTTTGAAATGTCCTGAGTTATTTCTTAGATTGGTGATGTTTTCTTATGAGTGTATTATTATTTATCGTGTTAGAGTAAATTTTTTTCTGACAGTTCGTATACGTGTGTTTTTTAACATGGTTGCATTTTTGAGGTTATGTAAGTGTGCGATATTTGTATATATATATCTTTATTTAATGCTAGCTGGAAGGCACTTGTTCTGGAATATTTGTAGTCTTTTTAAAGTCGGTATTAGAAATTCCGCACCAGATCGGGGCAGCGTAGGTGAGGGGATAAGGTCTAGTGCTTTTGTATAAAATTAAACTTGTTTTTGTTGATAACTTGCTGTAGCGGCACATTAATGGATAAATGTGATAATGCTCTTTGGGCTTTGTCCAGTGTGTTATGAATATGTTTTTAAAGTTCAGTCGTTTGTAAAATGACACCCGGTATCTTACTTCAGGCAGATTTTACTTCTTTGATTTTGCAGTATTGGCGGGGAAGGATATTGCAGTTTTAACTTTTCTGCTGAAGGCTATTGCTTCAGTTTTTGAAGCCATTTATTGTTATTTCCATTTACTGAAGTACGCTCCTAGTGTGTTCAAATGATCCTTACTTTACTTGGCTTAGTAGCTGCGATTATTGTAATGGAGTATATTGCCGTGTCATCGGCAAATAGGGCTGTGTTAGTTATCGGAATTTGTGGAATGTCGTTGATGTATATGGAAAATAAGTGTGGTCCTAATATCGAGCCTTGGGGACGCCCGCGGTTATTAATGTTGGTGTCGAGTTTGAGTGGTTTTAGTGAGACGTAAATTGTCTATCTCTAAGGTAATTATTTATTATTATTGTTAAGTATGGTGCTAGGTTTAGTGCGATTAGTTTGTATATGAGGACGTCTATCAGACCTTGTCGAACGCTTTTTGGATGATAGGAAGGCGGCAGTGGTGACTAGTTTTTATTGAAATTAAATCGAATGTCTTTAGTTAGTACGTAAGTTGGTGAAGATTGTGCTTTAAATAATCACTTCTGAACCCAGACGCTGAACATTGTTGACTGTATTGTTTTATTTCAAGGGAATGTTTTAAGTCTACTTTGTATGATGGTTTGGTAGTTTGTGAGTGTATTCAACGAATTGATAGTCCTATAACTGACAGGAAATCTTCCAAATCTATTGATTCTTGTAGTATTTTAATTCATACAACACATTACCAATATTAAAAAGTAAAGTAAAAGTAAAAAGAGGGTAATGGGGGGTCATAGGGAGAACTCAAATATAATTTAAATTATAAGCAAAATACTTGTGCAATCGCTTATAAGCATTGTTTATAGAAATACCTATTAGTTGAAATAATTTTCAGTCACTTTGACAATCAATTTTGGATATTAAAGTTTAAAAAAACAGATTTAAAACCTACATTACACCGACATACGGGTAATGTAGGTGAGTACCCTGGGGACAATCGGAATCAAACGAAATCTAGCAGATATCGCAAACATAATATTCCGCAAAGTCCACCCAGTGCATTTCACATGAGCCCATAGCCCAAATGAAGTGCTATGAACCACATTTAATTGTTTTTTTTTTAATCGTTGCACATTAGACATCAGTTTTTCCAAATCTTCATCCATCGCCCTGGCAAGTGTCGTGCCAATATAGGAATCATAAGTTTTGTTACTTTCCTGCAGTATCGTTTCTGCAGAAGGCCTGATGAAAAATAAGAAGTCACATTGCTTTTATAGGTAGGCCATTTTTAGAGGCGGACTAAGACAAAAGAAAAACGTCCATTGGGAGTCGCATGATACCCATTGCTAATTGCACTATTGTGAAAAAACAAAAATATTTCTTCAAAACATTAATGTAATCTGAACTGCACATCACGATTTTGAATGTTTGCTAAGACTATATAAAAAGTTTCATTCCGAATATTGCAAGATATTCGACACTTATCTTCTAATTTGCGTGGACCTAAAATTAGATCAGCGGAGCTCAAAAATAAAATATTGGCGTATCTCAATGATACACGCGCACCGATTTGCATGATTTTTTGGGGTGGCACTGGGGGCCAGAACGGAGGTAGGAACACGCCGTTTACGCGGTACTCGTAACTATTGTTTCGTGGATATATGGGTGACTCCCATTACCCTACTCTCCCCTACCTGATGACGTTAATTTGCCTTATTGGTGTTGGTTCGTTTGTTGCATGGCTGGAGTGGTTGTTGTTGTTGTTTTGCGTAGGATGGTAGTTCCTAGCAGGAAGTGTCGAAATAGTTTGCTGTCTCGGACATTTGGGCAGCAGGTGGTGGTGATCTATCCCTTTTCCATTTGTTGTTGACGCTTCTCAAGGATCTTGTCGTAAGAAAACCGGACAGTGTACGTAGTTTGCGGGGATGTTGTAATCCGCAATTGGGGACGCGAGGTTCCGGTCGGTCGTTATCCATGTCGCCTTCTTCCGGTTCTTCGGATGGGTGGTATAGTTTTAAATCTTTTGGAAACGAGCAGTCCCTCGAGAGATGTGGTCCTGCGCATTTCATGCAGCGCGGTGGTTTTCTGCAGTTGGGCTGCCATGCCCCATTCTAGCACGTGTGGCACTGAGTTACTTCTTTTTTTGACTTGTAGTTTTGTCAGTTGCAGGGTTGTTATTGATATGCCTTACTTTCTGCGTAAGGATCTGGATGGTGTAGCTTGGTGGGCGTCACCATGAAGAGGATGTCTTTTGTGTTTTCATGCGGAAGCACTTATCGACTTCCAGGCCTTTCTTAATTAATTCCTCATGGACTTGTTTTCAGAAATGTAGTGGTTGTGAAGTGTTATTTAGAGTCAATCATTCTAGTGATTGTGCTTGATATTTTGCAAATCATTGTAGTGATTGTGCAGGGTTAGCGAAAACCATTGTAGTGGTTTTGTAACATGTTATTTTGTGATTTTGTGGGAAATGTAATATTGCTGCATATGAGAGGATATGACAGGGTGGTGGGGTGACGGTGATTTAGGTACAGATAGAGATTCTGAGGATTTACTTTGTTTTACAGAATAAGCCACACGAGGACATTATTATTGCGCAGGATAGCCGTGTCGGATTCGAATACGAACAAGGACGCCATCTGAACATAAGATGGAATCAGCTAATGGAGGTGCAGCCTTGCATCGATGTGGTCTGGAGTGTGCGTCTCGAGTAAGAAGAGCGACAAGCGCAGAAGGATTCGAAGGTTTCGAGGGAAAGGCGAATCATGTATGGAAGTTGCTGCAGGAAACAAAGAAACTTGTTTGTTTATAAACATTGATACTTTCAGTGTGGTAGTGCAGAACATGAGGAAAAGAATTGTACTCGTACAATGTATGGAACTATTAATTTTTGTATTAAGTGCAATCGGATTCTGATAGATAATTTAATTCTACATCGTTTATTTAGAAGATAGTCGAATTTGTTTACGAAGGCAAGGGGTTTGACCTATACTATGTTTTCAAATTTTCTAAAAATGCTGTTTTTAGAGGTTAGTTAGAGAGTTAACTCTATTCTGACGTAGAGAAACTCTAAGAAAAGTCAATTAGTTCACTAAGATACTGGGTGTTTTCCACACATGTTTTTAATTTCCCTAAAATTGCTCATTTTGAAGATCATTTTAATGCACTTTCAGAAGGGTTGACCGACTGGCGGAACTGGCTCATCAATAGGGCATGCTGGCCTAGCAAGCAACTACGCGCACAGTTTACGATAAGAAGCAAGAGATGCGCAAAGCCGGCCAGTCGATGGCACGCGGCCTTGTGCGCAATTGGAGTAGGCACTGTACGTACCTGCGGTCTGCCGAGGTGAGAACGCAAAGTTTGCTCGGTTTCGGTGTGGGACGCCTTGCAATTCTTATTGGACATCTTATCTTGTAGAATAGCTTATTTGTGATTTAATATTTAATACTAGAGGTGTTGGATAGGTGAGATTCAGATGGTATTTGCACGCAAAATGGCGTGGAAGTCAGTGCTGCCATCCCCTTTGTCGGCACTGTTTTACACCGGACTACTCCGGTGTGGACGCACTCCGGTTACCTGTGCGTTTCGAAGTTTCGTACACGCTTCGTGCGTTTGTAGGTTATTGGGCTTTGGGAACCGGGCGTCGCCGCTGGCAGGATTTAACCTTCACATTGGTAATTAACGCGTGCATCGCGCATGTCGCGAACACATAGAGGGCGCTATATTATTTCATTCCTGCTCATAAAATCCTAGAAAATTGGTACAATATTTAATATTACATTTGTAACCAATAACCAAGGTCATATTGTTGTTTTGAAAATTGTGTTATATTCAAGACTCAATGGTTCTTCATCTTACATACTCTGTACACAAATTTGTGTGATAACAATCCCGTTTTGAATCGTCATAAACTCTCTGTCAGGACAACTTATCATTATTATTACATACAAAAGAAGGGATAAAATATCAAACGAGTTAAAAGAATTGCAAGTACAAACAGGAAACGAGTAACAATCTTTAGTCGAGTTAGTCGGAAGGCAGCGTCGCTTTACTCTCGGATTCGCCCGAATCGTCATTGGCAACTTCCCGCTTCGGCATCGCCCTCCTCGTCATCATCATCATCATCGTCGGCAGTCTCACCAGGTACATTTTCTTCTACTTTTACACTTTCTCTCCTTGACTTCGTCTCGAAGTAGTCCCGAACGCGATTTGGCGCAGACATGTGAATCTTTTATTTATATAATATGTGGATCTCTAATATTTTCTTCATGTATTTCAGAAAATGAGTTAACTCATCAGTGAAATATTCTGGCTCAATATCTTTTCATACTTAGACAATAATCGCTCTACACAATTATTAGTCTCATCACGGCTTAATTTTAAATCAAAGAATTTTAAAATCGTTAAGAACATTGATATAGACATCGCCCTTCGAGTAATTTCTGATGGTAGCCATCACATACAATATAAAAATGTTGATAATAAAAATTTCTTGACGAAAATGCTGTAGCATCATTTTTGTTCGTTTCATCATATTTGCGTTTTCTTTGTCTCATTTAGCCTCCTCTTCAACGGTTTCGAAATTATTTCCTGACCTCTGTTATAAATTCGTTTAATGATTTTAATAAACTAACACTATTAAGGAATATTTGCTTTGGTTCCTTGTATTATTTGCTGGTAATTTCGATTCTCTGTAGGAGTTTGTTCAAGAAAATTGTTAACAATGCCGTCTCAAATTGATCGAACTCTTTTGATAATTTTTTTGCTTCTAATTTTGAAATTGGTTTTTCATTTTTTTTCATTGATAATTGAGTCTTAGGGCTAAAACTGTGATACTTTTTAGAATTCTTATCCTTCATGCATTCAGTTAAAATATTCCCTGCATCTTGTAGATGCAGCAAAAGAAAGTTATATATTTTGCAAAAACATAAAATACTGTAATGCTCCAGAACAGATTCCGCAACAGTATGCCCAGCCAAATTTAAAAGAATGACTTCCCACATGAAGTATGAATGCAGCTGATTTGGAATGTTGTTTTGTAACGTGCCTGTAATCACTGTACTTACCAGACATGTTAGCAGCGTTATCACGTAAGATTGGCCTACAGTTTGTGATATCTAAGCCATAGTCATGCTTGTAACTTTCTAAGTACAATAATTTCTTCTAACGACTCACTGACCACTCTCTGTTTTTTAATCCAACTACCACCCCAAAAATCTAGATAAAAATTGTAGGAGGATAAACGTCGGTACAACGTGTTCCGCAGATGTGAAAAATGATAGAAAGACAGAAATAATTAATATTCAAAAAGAGAGTTACCCTTTATTTTACAACCTCAATGGAATATTCCTCAACTCATCTCCTCCACAGATGTTCGAAATTTAAAAAATGGCAATATACTACTCGCATTATAGCTACAACTTTCTAACGCAATATTCAAAGAAAAGGTCACAAAATTCGTGGCAGAAAAACATCAAATTTTATTTTTAAACGAGTTTGCCATAAAGAAATAAAATCGGAGATAAAAGTTTTAAGTCAGCTATATATCCGTGACGGTTGCTTTGCGAACTTACGTGTGAAATGTCGTTTTGGGCGCCAAGTGAAAGCAATACGCTATTCATAAAGGCTGAGAGTCAAAACCAACTGATGAAATATTTGTGGAATTACTATGTCTATATAGGACATATAATTGCCAGAGGGGCCCCTCAGGCAGCCAGGGCCCCAGCGGCCAGGGCCCTGAGCCGTAATCCGCCACTGTTTATATTACATACTATAGTTCTCACCCGGCAAACGTTGTTTGCCATATATTATTGTAATTTCTAGATAAATTCACAATTGTAGACAAACGGTAACTTACATATTATAAGTGTGTAAGTATGTAAAACTTGATTAACTGAACTAATCATTTAAATACACACTTAAAATTAATAATTTTATTATCAAGAAAATTTTTTCTTCGAGAGCGGCATGAAAAATGATAAAAAATAAAAATTTAGGGATGTATGTATTTTTTAATGCCACATCATAAAAAATAAAAACAAAAAGAATTTGTCCAAAAATTTAAAAAGTTAAGGGTGAACAACCCTTATCGCACTTAGAAAGTGTGAGAAAAATAGATGTTAGCCGATTCTCAGACCTACTGAATACGCATATAAAATTTGGTAAAAATCGGTAAACCGTTTCGGAGGAGTATGAAACAAACACTGTGACACGCAAATTTTATATATATAGATGGATAAGTAATACTTACACATCACGTTTTGAAACAGATTGAAGAGTTATAAAGTATACCTGGATAAATTACCAGAGGAAGAAGAACGAGCGCAAGCGCTGGGTTGGACATGGAAGAAGAAGAAAAAGAAGACTGAGAAGGTGAAGAAGGGAGAGAAATTCTTCTTCACCTTCTCAGTCTTCTTTCTTCTTCTCGCACAGCTACTTTTTCTTGTATCACTTTTCAATTTCTTTTCGTACTCAACGCGATCCTCTTTTGCTCACTTGATTCCATTTTGCTTAATGTAGTTTTCGCACGATCCTTCGCAGCTAATCCCGATAACTCACCCGATGACATCAATTGTTGTGAAAATAAGATGTTGTTGCTTCGATAGTTTACCTTCCCGGATTTATTCAACATTTGAAGCCCTTCTTTGTTGAGGATTGTCTTCAATGGCTACTTCTATTAGGATGTGAAAAGTTATAAGCTTGAACTACGTCCAAGTACTTTCTATGCTCGGCAACTGCTTGTTTAATCCATGGCACTTTCTTTTTAGCCGACATTTTGTATGCGCTTTTATCAACTGACATGTTCCTCTTTGCTGAGGTGGTCTTCCAAACAGTGTGAATGCAGTGCGTGGTTTCTTTGGTCCTGGGTACTTTTGGACCACTTCAGTCTTGAGTTGTGGATGTTTTTCATAAATTGCTCGACTTTACGTTCGTATTTGCGCATGCTTACGGCAGCACGGTCAAGTAGCTTTTGTTTAGCCGCTGCGGCCTATCAATAAATTGCGTATCATACAAAAAGAGTATCCGATGGCCGAAGGAACATCACTCACGTTTTACCTCTGCCTATAAACAATTCGCATTTAACGAACGCCGCGCATAGCTCGCGCACAAAGAGGGAAGGAGCATTTAGAAATATTACGTAATGACGCGAAGAAATTAAGAACTCAAATTATTCTGAAGAAAATGTGCGTGCAGATCACCCGACGACAAATATGAGACTGACGTGGTAAGGCAAGCCAAGCGCGTGTCGACCGCACAAAATTGCGAATGAAAAGCTTGTTGTTTGTAAACACTAAAACATTCAGTGTACAGTGTTACTTGCAGAACATGAAAGAATTGTACTCGTACAATGCATGGAACTTTTAATTTCGATTAAATTATGAATCGGACACCAGTAACGAAATTATAGATTAAAGCTCTATTGACGTGTAAACACCTATTTTCTTTAAAATTGCAAATTGTACTGTTAGGATAATAAATACTAAACAGTTCTTTTAATTCTACTACATCGATTATTTTAGTAATTTTTTTTCTAAAATTAACCGTTTAGAGCCCTATTTGCAAATTTTCGTAGAAAGCACATTTGACACTAAAAAGAAATCTTTGCTTTGCTTTGTTGTTAGTGTATGTTTTGACTACTTGGAGTTTATGTCGTTTTGAAATGTAGAATTATTGATGTGTCTATTTTGTGGACGCATTTTGAAGTGGATTGGCAAAGTTCGGCTTTATCCTCGGCTGAGTAGGAAGTGGCGCCAGATGGTGATTTAAGCGGAGGTATGTATGAGCCTTCGGACTTAAGTGCCCTTGTAACTTTCCATATTGAGCTGTCTTTCGGTGTTAGTTTGTCTAGCTTTTTGTCCCATGCTGCGTTAATGTCTTGTTGGATGTTGAATTTAGCGATTCTGTTAGTATCGTTTAGGGCCATTTAGTTAAGGAGTGCGTTTTGTATTGCGCGTTGCCATGTTCGTCTGTACCGATTACGGCGCTTTAGCGATGGAATTTAGTTATGGAGCTGAAAGATGTTGTGAACGGCTTGATTGTCAGTTTGGGGATTGCTATAGCTGTCGCGTTTTTAATCCTGAAGTGTTAGGAGGAGATTAACGGCTTCGTCGATTTCGTTAGGTGAGTTAAGATTGCTGTTGATATTGACTTGGGGTTGAGTGAATTTCGAAAAAGTTTCCAGTTTGCGTTTTTGTAATCCATTATGGTTTTTTGTTTGTGATCGGAGGTTAAGTCGTTTAAGGAAGTTATGGAAGGTATGTTTGTGATATTTTTCGCAACAACTAAGTCTAACGTGGAGGGTGGATTTCCGTTCGGCGGGAAGTGTGTAAAATCATCGGGATGTAATAGGATTAGATTTACATTTAATTACTATATGTTTCTAAGAAGTGGTGCCGTTAGCGTCACAAGATCGGCATTTCCATTCGGTATGTTTGGCGTAAAGTCACCGGCTAAGATAACTTTGTAGCCCTGAGTTTGTGAGGATTGTGTATGTCGATGGGATTTATTCTATTGTTAGGATGGTTGTAAATTGAAGAATAGTCAGACCGTTATCAATTTGATACCGATGTTTTCTATAGTACTTGTAATAGAGTCTGTTTGGCTATACTTTATGCCCCGACTTGTTGATGACAATTGCCACTCCCCGATCTGCTGGTATTATCATTTTTTGACTAAATTGAAGCCAGGGGACTCACGGAGATCTCTTGTACTTTTATTTTTAAAACCGTTAGCGTTAGTGATTTCATTGTGCTTTATGTTATTGTTGGCGCTTGTAAATATTTCTAGTAAAAAGTTAAGTTATCAGGTTTAGCTTTTAACTTTTGATTGTGGAGTTAATTGTTTTGAGGAAAGACAGGAAATCTTCCAAATCTAGCTTGATTCTTGTAGTATTTTAATTCATACAACACATTACCAATAAAAGTAAAAGTAAAAGGGAAATTAAAGGGTAATAGAGGTCACTTAAGGGGAGAACTCAAATATAATTTAAATTATAAGCAAAATACCTACTTATTGCAATCGCTTATAAGCTATGTTTACTTAAATACCTATTATTTGAAATAATTTTTCAGTCACTTTGACAATCAATTTTGGATATTATTAAAGTTAAAAACAGTTGACTCCCATTACACCGACATACGGGTAATGGTGGTCACCCTAGGGGACAATCGGAATCAAACGAAATCTAGCAGATATCGCAAACATATAATATTCCGCAAAGTCCACCAGTGCATTTCACATGGAGCCCATAGCCCAAATGAAGAGTGCTATGAACCACATTTAATTGTTTTTTAATCGTTGCACATTAGACATCAGTTTTCAAATCTTCATCCATCACGCCCTGGCATAAGTCATCAGTGCCAATATAGGAATCATAAGTTTTGTTACTTTCCTGCCGTATCGTTTCTGCATGAAGGCTATTGAAAAATAAGTCACATTTGCTTTTTATAGGCCATTTTTAAATTGGACTAAAGACAAAAGAAACTTACGTCCAAATTTAGGGAGTCGCATGACTCCCATTGCCCTGAAAAGAATTGCACTATTGGCAGAAAAAAACAAAAAAAATATTTCTTCAAAACATTAATGTAATCTGAACTGCACATCACGATTTTGAATGTTAACTAAGATATATAAAGTTTCATTCGAATATTTGCAAGATATTCGACACTTATCTTCTAATTTGCGTGGACATGGGGAATTAGATCAGCGAACTCAAAAAATAAAATATTGGCGTATCTCAATGATACACGCACCGATTTGCATGATTTTTGGGGGTGGCACTGGGGGCCAGAACGGAGGTAGGAACATACCGTTTACGCGGTACTCGTAACTATTGTTTCGTGGATATATGGGTGACTCCCATTACCCTACTCTCCCCTACCTGATGACGTTGGTGCCCATTGGTGTTAGTTCGTTTTGTTGCATGGCTGGAGTGGTTGTTGTTGTTTGCGCGTAGGATGGGTGAGTTCCTAGCGGGGAGATTATCGGAAATAGTTTGCTGTCTCGGACATTTGGGCAGCAGGTGGTGGTGATCTATCCGCTTTCCGTTGTTGTTGACGCTTCTCAGGATCTTGTCGTAAACCGGACAGTGTGCGTAGTTTGCGAGATGTTGTAATCCTGAGATTAGGACGCACTTGAGGTTTCGGTCGGTCGTTATCCATGTCGCCTTCTTCCGGTTCTTCCGGATGGGTGGTATAGTTTTAAATCTTTTTGGAAATGAGCAGTCGCGAGAGATGTGGTCCTGCGCATTTCATGCAGCGCGGTGGTTTCTGCAGTTGGAGCTGCCATGCCCCATTCACAGCACGTGTGGCACTGGAGTTACTTCTTTTTGACTTGTAGTTTTGTCGGTTGCAGGAGTTGTTATTGATATGCTTACTTTCTGCGTAAGGATCTTGATGATGGTGTAGCTTGGTGGGCACGTCACCATGAAGAGGATGTCTTTTGTGTTTTCATGCGGAAGCCTTATCGACTTCAGGCCTTTTCTTAATTAATTCTCATGAGGACTTGTTTTCCAGAAGGTTTAGCACGAGTCCTGTGAGGAACAAATGCATTCTTTCTTTGGGACTTGGGTGTAAACGTGTGGGGCGTTTTATTATCTTTTGGTATTGCTCATGATACGAGCGTGGTCAACGAGGGTGTTGACAGAAGTACCATGACTTTGTCGGACGATATTTAATTATGAAATTGTCATGATTTAAAAGGTGATTTTATATAAGGACACATTTCCTCATGTTTGGATTTTTCCATCAAATATTATCGGCGGAATTTTTAATTTCTTTGGTGGAGTTTTTACATTGTCAGGAGGCCAGCTCGGTGTCCATTTCATGCTCGTTTGTTGTTTCTTGGGCTGAGCTTGTGCCAGCGGCGTGGTATTCAGTACCTCGAATTTGTTGTTCGTACTTACTATTGTTTTTAATTGTTGGTGGCTCGGTGATACGAATTTTCGCCCGCGTTGAGTTTGAAATCTGCCGTCAGGATCAGAAGCTGGATCGAAGTCCGTTTTGTTCTTTGTGGAATTACGTTCCACTGGTTTCACCGGACACGGGAGGAATATTAATTTCACTCATGTTCGGCATGCTGCCGGCACCCGAGCGGGGGCGGACCGTGTTTGAAAGCGTTTGGTACTTAAGGGCGCGCACTGCGATACGACTGCTCGCTACGACGGTCGGAGCGAGTCTCGGACGAGAACCGGTGCATTCGACGTGGTATGGCCGTTGCTGCATAACTATATTAATATCAAAACGATAAGCAAGTCTAAATACGCAACAGCTAATGTAGTACATAAGGTATTGATATTCTGTTTCTGTGCAAACTTGTATTTCTTGCCAGCAATGCATTCGTACTTTGGTGTATAAATATATTTATGGTATTGATATTTTGTTTCTGTGCAAACTTGTGTTTCTTGACAGTAATGCATTCCTACTTTGGTGTATAAAAATATTTTGGGGTATTGATATTTTGTTTCTGTGTAAACTTGTGTTTCAGATTTCTGCATTTCTGCAACAAATATAAATGTTAGATCGAATCAATTAATTATTGAATCAAATTATTTGTGACACTCATGAATATTGCTCCGTTGCTTTGCTTGTGGTTAATTAACTAACATTATAACATTTGCTACTATTTCTACATTAATATACACATGTATCGTGTCACACAATATACACAGATGTTTCGTGAAACACGGGGTTGGACGTGTGTGTTTTTGCTGCCAACAATCGTGCGGTCTCGAAAACAACCGCAACAAGCGCTACTCTCCACCCCCCAACTTGTTTGTAGATCTGTGACATGCTGTATATATTATTATTACCACAATTATATAATACCTACTCAACAAAATATAGAAATGTGTATATTTGTTCGTAAACAAATACATTTTATATTTCTTGCATTGTTACAGTTGCCTAAATTAGTTGGATAATTTATTTCACTGGATATTAGCCTACATTATCAGTTTCTTTAAACCTAAATGAACACCAAATACAGCACTTTTTATTCTACTAATATTATGAAACTCATCAAATATTATGAATAATTAATGCTACTAATAATTAATTATACCATCAATCAAGCCTTACATATAGCATGTCTTTCAAAATAATTAAACATTGCAGCACCAAGGACTATAAATACCAAATATCATACTTGGTAATTCATCAGTTGAACTGGGTTCTTCAATCAATCAACAACCAAAACAATTTTGTGAAACAAAACAAACTAACAATGTCCAAACTTTTTGTTCTTGTTGGCACAGTCGCATTGCGCCTGTAGCTGGTATCATGCTTCATCTTACGCATCATTCAACAATCATGTTGAACATTCCTATCACCACGACGATCATCATGAGCATCATGAACCACATGTAAAACTGGCAAATACATATACGATGTTATTACATGTTAAATTTTTTAATATTTTTAGCACCACCCAAAATACGAATATAAATACGGCGTTGAGGACCACCACACTCATGACATAAAATCTGCCGAAGAGGAACGCAACGGAGATGTGGTTAAGGGATGGTACAAACTGGAGCAACCCGATGGCAGAACCCGTGTAGTTCATTACACTGCCGATAAACACAACGGATTCAACGCTGAGGTCAAATATTCAGGGCATGCTGACCATCCTCATCATTATTAAATTTCTGTTAGTGTATTATTATGTCAAAAAATTATATCAATTTCGAGTAATTGATATAGTGAGGAATAATCAAATGTACCATAAATAATATATTTTCTAATAAAACTTCTTTAAATAAGACTAATATATTTTTTTATGAACACGGTATAATATTCCAAAACGACAAACATCATAGTATACTTGTGCACGCGGTGGTGCGAGTGGAGCGTGGTAGCTCGTGGTACTGGTTGCTGGTGATGTAGTCTGTGGACGGTGGCCACAAGGCTGCACCAAAGGCTTGAGGAGGATATGTGGCAGAGTACGGGTTACAAACTCTTGGTGAGGAGAGTCAAGGATATGTAGCTGGCTAGCGAACTGCACGGTACAGGTTATGACACTAGTTCTTCTTCTTCTTCTTCTGGGATTAGGCATAACTGTGCCTGTTCATCCACTCTACAATAGTCCGTCTTTCCAACGTTTGCGAGGCCTTCCTGGAATCTTTTGCCTATGGGGATTGAGTCCGTGCTATCTTCACGGTTCTTGTTTTCTGCCATTCTCGTTATGTGTTCGTTCCATTCGTTTTCGGTGACTGGTCCATTCATTGATGTTCTCGATATGGCATGCTTTTCTTATGTATGGGTGTTCCTGATTCTATCTCTAAGAGTCTTGTTCTTGATGCGTCGTAGGATTTTCATCTCTGCCGTATTACACATTCTTGCTGTTTGCGTGGTTTCCGGGCGTGTTTTCACAGGTATAGGTAAGGATTGGGCGGATGACTGCCTTGTATATTCTGCTCTTTGTGGCTATTTGCAGATTGTTATTCCTCAGATCGTGTCGTTGAGGCAGCCTGCTATTTCCTGCATGCTTTATCCACCTGTGGCTTTAATTCTTCAATACAATAGCTTCGGTTGTCCCGTTGCTGGTTAGTAGGGTGCCAAGATAATTGAATTTATTGGCCTGTTCGATGATAATTTTCATCGATTTCTAGTTGCACCTTATTGGGTTTTATGCTACGATTGTCATGCACTTGGTTTTCCGATGATATCTGCATATTAAACATTTTCGCAGTGTTGAATTCGTGAAGTATTCGCTGCCGTAGATCATCCTCGCTCCTTGCCGAGTAAATTGCGTCATCTGCGTAGCGAACTATGGTATTGTCATGGCGGGGTACCCACGTTTTGTTTTGACCTTTTTCACGATTTCATCCATAATTATATTAAATAATAGCGGGCTGAGAGTCCTTGTCAGTACCTTGCCGTTCCTGTGGGGTATGAGTACCATTGTTGTCAAGCGTTTTTGGCTTTCATGCTGTTATTTTGCATATATATTCTCGATGGTTTGATTATTCTCGGCGAGATGTTTCATATATAGCAAATGCACAATGTCGGTTGTGTGACTTTATCAAACGCTTTTACTAGGTCACCACAAAGCATAGAAAGCTGGTGTTCAGACCAGATCCGACAAATGAATTGATGACATGACGAATTGTTGTCGTTTGCATTTGGCGGAGCACCTGCCAGGGCAGCTGGTGTGTGCTTTGTTCTCCAGTTCGCTCGGACAGCAGCTGCATCGTTCCTGCAGCGTTGGCGGGGAATGTCTGGGATCTGCATTTTGCTTGATTTGTGGGATTCATTCGCTCTTGAGCTCTTGTGGAAGTAACACGAAATAAACGGTTAAATCAGCAAGAGTTTTCTCATCCACCACATCACTGTAATTTCTTAGAAGGCGCGATGTTAGACCGTAAACTCGGTGAGATTTGGCGAGGCATCGCAAGCAAAATCGGGCAACCGTCTTCAGAACCAGGAGGAAGACAAGCTACGCAGGTTCGCTAACAGCTGGTCTGTTGAATTCCTAATGATTTTTCTTTCACTTGCCTTGCTGATAAATGTAGCGTCATTACAAGATCTTCCTTTGTGGAAACCCCTGCTGTTCGTCTTCCAAATAAAAAGGTCGCCTTCCAGTCTTCTTGCTATTATTTTGGTTGTTAACTTAAATTTTTGATTGCACAATAGATTAATACCTCTGTAGTTTCTTGGATCGATTTTCTCCCTTCTTATAGAAGGATAAAGAACACTTGTTTTCCAGTCCTGTGGTATGTATTGGGTGTTAATTACTGCGTTGATTAGTTCGTGAGGTTGGTGTATGAGTGGTTTGCCTCGTATTTCAAGTTCATTTGGTATTGCACATCATGCCCTTGATTTTCGATTCTTCAGCGTTTTAATTGTTTCTTCAACTTCTTGTTCTGTTATCACGATGGTTTCCTCAGTTATTGTGTTGTGATTGGATTTGTGTGGGGCAACACGTCTGTTTGGTCTTAAACATTTCTTTGAGATATTTTATCCATTGATTCTCTTGGATATGCGGATTTCAATTATTTCATTTATTTCTTTTCGCTGACCGCGTATAAATCTCCATATCTCTTTTTTTGGAGACCGTAGATGTCATATTCGAGTTGTTTGGAGACTTGTTCCAGAATTCTTGCTTTTGACCTGACCAGTTCATGGGTCTCATTTCTTATTCTTTTGTATGCTCTATAAGATCTTTCTGTTCTATCTGACCTGTATCTGAGGTATGCCTGTCTCTTCTCTCTGCATTTTGTTCTTAATCTCTTCACAGAACCACAGGGTCTTCCTCTTGGTATTGCGTTTTTGGTTGTTCTTTCTCCAAACGCTTCCTTTTGCGGCATTTATAATGCAGGTTTTGAGTGTTGGCCATTTCTCCTCAACATCTTCAGAATCTGTTAGTTGCTTGTTGTTGATCTGAGTTTCAAGTCTGTCCTGATATAGTTTCTTGTTGATTCTACATGAATGTTTTCTATATTGATCTTAGGTGTTCCTGCTTTTTGGGGTATTTGTTTGTGTATATTAGGTTGTGAGGGTCACTTCCTAGGTTTGCAGAGGTTAAGCACTTTGTATCCAGTATTGTTCGTGGGTGTATCTTGCGATTGGATTTATTATAAAGTCAATCATTGACTGGTGACCTCGACTATTTGCTACTTAAAAGTGTGTATTTGTAATTATTGTTATGCATGAAATAGGTGTTAGTAATTTTTAGCTCGTTTGTTGTGCATAGGTTTATAAGTAGTTCTCTCCATTTTCATTTGTTCGGCTCATTGAACTTTTTGTTTAACGCACCTGGTATTGGGTCATTTCAATCCGTGAATTGAAGTCACCAGAATGATGACTGAGTCTGTTTTTGGGATTTCGTCCATTGCTTGTTGTAATTGGTTAAAAAAGGCTGATCTAATAAATTCTTGTCTGCATTTTCTGGAGCATAGATTCCAATGACGCTGAATGTTTCGTTCTTGAACTTTATTCGGACCACTATAATGCGGGAGTTGATATATTTGCATTCCACGTTCATTGGCATATTTAGTATGGATGAGAATTCCTGCGCCTTCTTTGGCTCTTGTTTCTTTTGCTACTCCGCTGTAAAAGCATGTATTTATCTATAATGGTCTGTCCTTTACCTTTCTTGTGTGTTTCCTGAATCCTAGCGCACGTCGATTTTTCTTCGTTAGTAACTCATGGCAAAGTTCTTGTTCTCTGTTTCTCAGTGATAAAATATTCCATGTGGCAATTCTGAAATGTGTTTTCGTTTCCATTTTCTTTGCGCGTGGCTGTCGTCGTCGTTGTCCTTCTTACAGCCCTAGAACCTTCCTCTTTTACACGGGCTTAGGACGTCAACATAACCTCGAAACTACTCGATCCTTCCAGGCATGTTGGCTTGGGGAGTTTTAATAAGCACTGAGGGTCAAAATACTCTAGATAACTCGATGACGATTCGATGGAAACAAGACCGGATGCTCTCCGGCTGGCCCTTTATTTGCACCCTCGTACTCCCTCTCAGCGTATCAGCGGCGCCGCTGAGAAAATACAGTGGCGACGCAATACATAAAAACTTATACTAAGTAACAAACTTAACAGCCTCATCACAACCCTCTAAGCTAGATAGCTTCACTGCTACACTTAGTTCAAAACACACATGTAGTTCAATGCACTGCTCAAAACATATACATTTAGGGGTGCATTCGCGTTGGACGCTTACGCGCTGTGAGCGTGCTTACACATATCATTTTCATCGTTCGACTTGGCGCTGTGGTGTCACGCCAAAGTACGATCATGGCTGAGTTCGTAGCACAGACTTCGCGCTCATTTATGCTCACGCCACAGAGGTAAGAACTGGCAAGCGTAGTGCGAATTTTATTATCTGTCAAAAGCAGATACAGCAGGCATAAGCTAACCAAAAATTTCATTTATTTCTAAGTGCCAGTTTCAAATGGAGTATTACAATACTCCCATTCCATGTCATTATCATATCTTCAATCATATCAAACTCATCACTATCATCAGACTCATCATCGATAATTTCCTAATAAATTATTTATTATTTATTAGAAACAGTTGCCATGTTGATGATTATTGGCCGCTCACAATATCAAAACGAACGAAATTTATTTATTGATTCTAAGCGCCTATAGGCCATCTCGAACATAAAAATTTGTGCTTATAAGTGACTCTAGCGGCATAAGCGTCCAACATGAATACGCCCATAAAAATATGGTGGAATATATTCACAACAAATCAATTACATCTAACAAATCAGCACATTTGTTAATTCCAATCTAAGTTTATTCATCCAAATGTTGATATTAGCATCAGGGTTGAGATTATACTTTCTTTGAACTTGGTAATAAGTTTTATTTTATAGTTTGATTCAAGAGTAGTTTTCAATGCAATAATTGAATCATTAAGAGCTTTGGTAACTTCTATATTAGTGTTTTGTGGACTGGATTGAGTGTTCACTTCTGTTCCTGTTGGTATTGAAGCATCGTCTATGAAAGTAGTCGAGTTAAGCAAGTTAAAGGGTTCGACCCTGCATTCGTAGCCGTTCTACAGCTAGAAAATTATTATTTACTCAAAACCTTTATTTCGAAGCTCAATGT
The DNA here is from genome assembly GCF_025399875.1 of Dalotia coriaria. Taxonomy (NCBI): domain Eukaryota; kingdom Metazoa; phylum Arthropoda; class Insecta; order Coleoptera; family Staphylinidae; genus Dalotia; species Dalotia coriaria. The sequence continues at coordinate 79,897 of NW_027045477.1, forward strand.
TTTCACTTTGTTTACTCAAGAACTGAATAACTTGTGGAATTTATTGCAGTTAGTCAGTCTGTTCACCGTTTGAATCACCAGTGTTGCCACTTGGTTGATATACCATAGCACTAGCAAGACTCGGTGTAGTAGCAGTCTGAGTAATTATTGTACTTGTCGACATTGGAATAGTTTTTGATCGTTGGTGTATTTATCTGACTATCAATAATTTCAGACTGACTTGTTACTGGAGGCGCCCTTTGTTAATAATAAATATTTTAGTTTAGATTTTACTTTACGATTCATTAATAATCGTAACTTCTAAAACTTCTAAAATAAATAAAACATTTGCATTTATATATAAGTCGGATTAACCTCCTCCTCAACAACATCAACAACACTCCAATTCAAATTACGCGCAATTTATTACAAAGTATAAGATTGAACAAAACCAATTGAATCGGCGTAACGGGATGAGTTCTGGGTGCGCGCTCAACGGTGCCCTTGGAGTGAGCGCGCAGTGAGTGAGGATTTGAATACAGACGAGGACGCCATCTAGATATAAGAAGACGAATCAGCATAAAGTTTTTTTTTGTATCCAATTAAATTTAATCCAACATCCACCAGCCGGCACGGCACGTGTCTACGTGCAATAATAATAACATCGGTAGCGGTACGTAACTCGTTGCGCACCCAGTGGCAGAAAGGGAACTATGATCTGGGTTTATAATTGTGTACCATAAATACTATGGGAAAGCCTATACCGCGCGGACTCCTTGTATCGATACTTTCTCGTTTCGGCGTCCTCTTTTCTCAGCCGTTTAGATTCATCGTGCGTAGTTTTACCCCACATGTGCAACAAAGCCATACACAAATGCATACGCGCACGTAGCTATTTTACCCTCCGGCTGAAAACAAATACAGTAGAGCGTCGATTATCCGAACTAATTGGGGGACTAATTGGGTGTTCGGAAAACCGTTTTTTTTCGGATAATCGAACTAATCGAATTCAGCCATACAAATTTACGTACAGGTAAATGAAAACCATATTATTTACATTTATGAATATCTTTAATGACAAATAGTCAATAAACAAAGAAAAGTGGAGACAATTTGTAGTAAAACTAGTCTTTACTAATTACAATTAACGCTTAAAAAAATCTTTTCTGCCGAAGCAATCCTACCCGCTTACGAGCGGCTAGATCACGTACTTTTTTGAGAACAGATATTTGATACTGGTCGCTCTCGGCCTGTGTTTCAAACCAGCGCAAGGCAATATCTAAGCAAGTAAACGCTTCAGAAGAACTAACTATGTTTTCATCTTCATTATCTGAACTTGCAGTTGACGTGGTGCTAGTGGCGGCGTCAGCTTTATTAGTCATGAGGTCTAAAATTTCGTTATCCTGCATAATTTGGTACCCGGGATCTTCATCGTCGATATCCATCCATTCTTGAACCTGTTCTTCATCACATTCGTGGCAATCGAGATTTTTTAGCAGATCCATAATTTCAGATACATCTTCGTGTTTTTCATTATCACATCCAACTTGAGGATCTTCCCCTGTACCCAAAACTTTATTCCACGCTTTTTTCAAATTCTGTTCCTTGACACTGTCCCATGCTGTTCCGATCATATAGGACGCATCTTTTAAATCAATCTTTTTATGATTTCTTATCAGGCTTTCTTCTCCATCCTCTTCTTTTTCTAAAAGTAACTTACGTAACAATTCTTTTCTATAATACCGTTTGAAAGTCTCAATAACGCCTTGATCCATGGGCTGTAATAATGAAGTCACGTTAGGTGGAAGAAACATGACTTTTATAAACTCGTCTTTTTCATTTAGGATGTCACATGATTTTTATTTAAAAATATCGATATATCGGTGTGATAGGAAAAAAAATATATTTGGCCTAATTTACTTCAATCATCTTACATTACTAGATAAATACTGATCAATAGACTTCATTTTTAAATTTTTTAAATCAAGGACAACAATAAATATATATATAAGCCGGTGTTATAGCGTTCGCCGCCTTCCGGTACCAAGTTTCCATCCTCTCCTGTCCGTCCAGTCTCCAAGTTGTAGGTTCCTTTCTGACATCGCTTTGTTGATGCCCGATTCCCAAGTCGTCTTTGGTCTGCCGCGCTTCCTCTTCTCGTATGGTTGCCAGTGTAGGATTTGATAGGGCAGGCGAGTTTCTTGCATCCGTTTTATATGCCCGAACCAACATAGTTGTTTTTGTTGTATGTCCTCTATAAACGGTTTCTCTATCATCATTATATCTCTGATGCGGTCGTTGCGTATCTTATCCATTCTCGATATACGAGCTGATCTTCTTAAGAAGTCCATTGCAATGGACAACAATAAAAAATATTAATTATTTATTAATCAAACCAATATTTATCTGATACAGACATAAGAAAAACTCTTGATTTACATGCTCGGCTGTAAGCTGACTTCTGTTATTGGGTACTGCGAGATTTACAGCAGATGCCACTCTCTCTGAGGAAACCGAGGACGCAGGCGATATCAAATACTTTAGAGCTATGTCGGAAAGGACTGGAGTAAAATGATGACAATCAAACCTGAATTTTGTAGGATTCTCTTTTCTGGGTATTATAGGCTGACCTAGATATTGCTTTAGTTCGCTAGGCATACCATCACTGGTTGAAAGTAAACTGGAGGTTGCTGCAGCAATATCTAGCATAATTTTTTCATGTCCGGACCACAACGACGGCGAAGAATTTTCTGAATTTGGAATTATGGTAGTGGTTGTGGGTCTAAGTTCAGGCGAAAGTTGTCCTCTACGTCTATGTTCTAAACGTATTTCTTTTGACAATCCGGTTATTGCAGTGGAAACAGCTAGTGCTGAATTAAAATGAATACGCTTAAAGCGAGGGTCTAAAATTGATGCTATAGCAAGATGTAAATGTCGCTCTAGTGGTTCTAGTTTGGCAATAACTAAGTTTAGCAAACTTTTCTGAACAGCAACACCAAATTCGGTGAAAGGTTTTACTTCTTCAAGTCCTTTCTGAAGTAAGTTTGCAATGGGAATCGCCAAACTAGAAGTCACGTACTGATCGCCGCTAATTTCTTCAGTAGCTTGCTTAAATGGGGTAAGCAATATTATCAGATCTCGTATGACACTTAACTCTGAGGAAGTTATCATATCAGGTGCATTCCGCCTAGTTGCTAAATACGTGAATTAATTATTGATTTAATTAGTTAGATTGTTTGAGAACTTAATTAGTTAGATTGTTTGAGAACTATAATCAACTCAAATGCAGGCAGAAATACGCTCGCGTTGAGGTTATAATACGGATAACAGACGGACGGATAGTTGAAGCACAGACACAGACACTGAAATGACATTGACAGACAGAGTTGCCAACTTAAAAGCCAACTTAAGTACCAAATTAAAACGCAGTAAATCGAGTCGACCAAAGACAAAAAAAATGTAATTTGTTAAAAAATGTTAGTATAAAAAAAGTATTCTTTTTTAGGATTTTTTAATTATAAAAAATATCGATTTTTATACCTTTTCAATACTTGTAATTTTAAACAAAATTTTCTTCACAAATTTTTTATTTCTGGAAATAATAACATATTTTATTAAATTAACTATGAAATATCAACTATTAAATATAAGAACATTTTACTATTTCAACTATTGAATTAGTAACAATTATTTATAATTCTTAACCAATTATTAACAATTTATTAACAAATATTTTTATCAACAAAGTATAAAACTAGATAAAGCGATTAATAAAAACGAAAATACTTATAGATTATTTATTTTTACAAATAATCTGCGACTTGAGTAATTGTAGCTTTAAACTTTTTTAATCTAAATGATGAATTTAATTAACTGAGCGAATTTTACACGTGAAAACAATGATGATCATCTTTCAGACAATCTCACGGTTCGTCATCATTTGGCTCCATAAGATAATTATTTGAAGTACAATTTAAAATACTAATAGGAAGTTTAAAAACCCCGTCTCACAAATAACTTTAATGTCGCGATGCGCATTTCGAAGGCTGTGCCTTCCTCTTCAGGCGAAGGAATTATAAAACTGAACTAAAATTGCGTCTAATCCCTAATTTACCAAAAAATTCTTAATCCCCTGTTTAATCCTTTAGCCCCACTCCCTAACAAAAATGTTTTTCTAATAAAACCTATAAATTCCTAATACCCTGTTTAATCTTTTACCCCCACTCCCTAGCAAAAATATTGCAATAAAATCTATTTCCAAGTATTCGACAACTAGGTATTTTTGAAAAATATTAAACAATTAACTCAAATAAACTTGAAGAAATTGGCCCGTTTTCTTGATTAAGATGTTTGTTCTTATGTTTTAAAATTTCTATGCTTTCATAGGCATCTAATTGTCTTTGATTGGTAATAGATTTTACCAAGAACAAATTTTCTTGTCGGATGGGATGTTCTGACTCTCTAATATGTTGGGCTACTGCGAACTTTTCGAATCTATTGTATTTAAAATGCGCGATGTGTTCTTTAAAACGAGTTAAAATTGACCTTTTCGTTTGACCAATATATTGTGAGGCATGTTTCTAAATAATTAAGAAATTAAATTAAATGAATTGACTCCAAAAGTAGTGTATTATACTTCACGAATAAAAGCTTTGAAGCTTTGTCTCCGTCCAATCTATTTCTTAACGAGTTGTAGATTAGACCAGCTCCACTAAAAGTTGTTCACTCGCCACCGAGCCTGGTGGACACGACAAATATTGGCGGGCAATCGCTTGAAGGGGCTGGAATTTTGCATTTCCATTTACTTTCCACCACAATAAGGGATCATCATTAATACTTATACGTTTTTCTTTATTGTAGTCATTTAGTATACTTTTTATTACAACGACTTTGTCAAAAACTCCACCATTTTCAGATGTGTTAATATCAACGTCTTCATCGCTACTTAACAATATATTCGACAAAACTGTTTGGACATTACTATGGGTAGCTTCTGATGGTAATTCCATTCTTGCCCGTTTTTCTACAGGAACGTCAATATTTTGACCCTCATTTTTAGATGTATCTGTATATTCTGTATCATCAAGTAGTGACAATAATTCTGTTTCAATATTCGTTTTATAGCGAGGATCTAGATATGTTGCTATTGTAAAAAAATGTTTTATTGAAGGTCGCCAAATCTTGAATTTAATTGGTTGAAGGTACATTTTATTAAATTTTTCATTTGTGTCATGTTTACTGCCTTCCGTGAGTAATGTATGCTTTAGTGTGTGTATAAGTGGAATAACTGATGAGATACTGGTGTTATTGTCACTCATATTTCGGGTGATTTCTTCAAAAGGTTGAAGTATAGTCACTAATTTTTTAAGCTGCAGCCATTCTTCAGGAGACAACTGATAGATGTTGAATTTACATGCGTACAGGCATAAAGAATCCTGTATTTTAATCATTCTTTCCAACATATAAAATGTACTATTCCACCTGTAACATATTAATAGGAAATTGATAGGAACGTGAACAAATTAATACAACTTACCGAGTACTACACTCCTGTATTACACTCAGACATTCTTGGTTGAGTTGTTCCTTTTGTATTTTATGCAGTTCAGTCAGAGCTAATTGGGAATGGTTAAAATGCGACGAATTTTTTTTGCATTTCGATAATAATGCTTTGATTTCTTCATCACAATCTAACAGTGTTCGCACACACTGTTGCAACTGATGTACAGTGCAGCTGACATCAGGTATGTCGCCGAGTTTCATTGCTCGAATCATGTTAGATCCAGAATCGCGTACAAAACAATGATTTTTTTCATTTTTGATGCCCCATTCCATCAACATATTTTTTCTAGAACTAAGTCTCCCGTATGCCTACCGTAAAATGATTGGCATTTTAAAATAACTTTAAGCCTTTTAAAACCTCTATTTATGCCATGCGTCCAAATGTCTGTGGTAAACGAAATCTTATCAAATTGTGAGAGCAAATCCTTAAAGTCTAATTTGTTCGTTGTCAAAACTCTGAGAGGATAAATTATGAACAATGTCAGAATTGAAAGTGGTACTAAATTCAGTTTTGTTTCCGGGTTTTGTTAATGATGATTTTAATAATTGGCCAATTTTTTTCCGATGGGTGTTGATTTTTGTTTGTCGTTTATGGTATAAAATTTCAAAAAAATCGCGTTGGAATAGAGACCAGTTTTCAAATTCGACATTGTTCATATTTTTGGTTAATTGTAAATGTAAAGTTTATGCTTCTAATTCTAACATGCTTCTTTTACTGTATAACGCGTTAAGCTCTAGGAAAGCCAAAAAATTAGGGTGGCCTAATTTTAATTGTGACAGAGTAATACCCTTAATTATTTTTTTTCAATTATATTTTTAAAGACTTCAGTTTCAGATTCATATTTATAAAATTCGTGAAGTTTAATACGACACTCCGGTTTGTTCTTTACACTGACTTTAAAAAAAATCTTTTAACATCTTGGATATTATGATTAATTTTTGAAAAATGAGTTTCTAAGCTTATAATATTATATAAATGCCATCCTTCACTTAACATTTTTACAGTGCCATGAAATGAATAAAGACTCTGATAGTCTTCTTTTGTTACGATAGTTGGGTGATTCCTCAAATGTTTTTCAACACGTCCAAATACTCTATCTGCTGGTAAGAAACTATGACCTCGTACCGGAAACGTTAACTGTATTTCTCGTAAATAAGTAAATAATTTTTAGATAGCCAAAACATCAAAGTATGGACTATGTGTGAATTCTTGTTCTGACCACCACATCCATCACAAAATAACCGTATGATTTCAATATTTGTTGGAATTTCAATAGAATCAAGATGTGAAATTAAAGCAGAACCAACTTCAATTGATCCACGCCCTGCTTGATCTTCAGTCCAACAATAAAAATTAGGATTAACAGACTTCAGGTCAACGATACATAGGTTATAAAAACTAATTTGCCTAGAATAAAATGAATCCTGAATCGGAGTCTTGGGCAGTGGCTGAACTTGTTGAAGATCAAAACAATAACTTAAGCTATTACTATCTTCTTATCTAATAAGTTCATAAAAAGCTTTTGCTCGCAGAGAGTGAATTCTCAGTTGTGTCATAAGATTTTATTTCTTGTAAACCAGTTTCAGTTTTAATTTTATTTTTTAAAAGTGCACGTATTACACGCATCTGATGCTGGAGACGAAAATCCTATATTAAATCTTCTTAAAACACATCTCGAAACATGAATTCCTTTACTTTTAAATTCTCATCTTCAGTTGTATTATTATATAATTTCCATAGCTTTCTAATATTCCATGATAAATACATTCTTTTTGATTTGTTTCTAGAATAATGACTTTCTGTTGCTGGTAATAATCGGATGAAATTTGCAATATTTTCACGTTTTCTAAAATTTGTAGATTTTCTATCTCCACCTCTATTCTCTTTTAGTATTTTACCTTGAAAAATTGCTTTACTAATTGTTGTTATTCTTTTTGCACTGACAGAAAAAACTGCTTGGAACATTTTTTTACAAACGCTGGTGACACGTTTATTTTTTAATAAATAAAATGATTACTGAATAATCGAGGCTTCGATTTATTTGTTGTAGCTGAACAGTTTATCTGGACTGGCTTGTTTGGACCCATAAGTCTAGTTAAGAAGATATCCTGAGAAACTTTAGTCTTTAGACTATATAAATGTCTGCGATTCTGTAAAATTCCGTCGATTGTTAAACTCGAGCATTTGAATTTGCTTTTGACAGGATGATGGCACGGTGATTCAAAATCATGTCCGATTGGATTCTTGTCTGCATATCTATTACATAAATAATAAATTAATTATTGATATTAGACAATTATCAAAATCAATCTTATTCAAAAATATTATTTTAGAACAATAAATACTTAGTATTTTCAGTTGATGCTGATTGCGGTCTAGCCCGTGTTTTTTTTTTCTTACTCCGTTGTTAATCATTGATACATTTGCTTCATTCATTTTATTAAAATAATTCTTTTAACTTTATATTTTTATACAACTTCTGTCAGCTTCAATTAAAATATTACGATATAAATAACTCAAGTATCGTAAATAAACACTATGTGACAGGTAAACAACACAATACAAATTCAAACTGAAGTGGATAAAAATAGGTTATGCAGTTTGTAGACAGGGAAGCGAGACTTTAGGGAAACTTATAGTCACGAAGTATAGATCAACAGTTCGGATTATAATTCTTTCTCCATAGTCGATTTTACACACATGGTATATTATCTTGGTATCAGCTTCTTCATGATTTAAGCAAGGAGTTCTTCAATGATACTTGTCATATTTTTGTTGGCTTCATTAATTGTAAAGAATTGACACTTTTTGAAATTAATATGTACAATTTCGATACCAATAAATGGCGACATTTCATCAATAGCCCGATATGAAATAAAAAATCAACTAAAGCTTGTTTAGATTAGAATTTCTCTACTCTTTAGAGAAATCACTAGGACTAACTTGTTTAAGAACAAGTTCAAGTATACTTTAATTCTGCAGATTCGTATCGTTGAGAATGTTTATAATTTTTTATCGGTGGTGTAAAAATCTGTTCAAAGATAACATCGATTCTGGACGCTTTTAATTCAGTTACCATTTGCAGCATATATTTAAGAAGTACTTTCAATTTTTGTAAAAACGTTTTTCATTGTAGGGTAAAATAGAGTAATGGGGGTCACTTAAAGGAGAACTCAAATAAAATTTCAATTATTAAAAAATATTTATTGCAACTGCCTTTAAACATTATTTACTTGATGAAATCATGCATATGAACACTAATTTTACTTGACGTGCCAGATTCTGGAGATGTTTCAGACATTCTAAGACTTGATGTGCTGGGAATCACAACTGCAAGAGATTCATTGCAGTCTTGGATTATAATCGTCTTCTGTGAATACTTCCGGATTTAGTGGAACTATTCCAGAAGCTCTAAACCCTGATTCTTCTTTACTAATGGACCCAACATTAATAAATGCTTTCCTCACCAAGGATGCTATATCATAGGGCATTATTTTTTGCGCAAGATGGCTGTTTAAAAATGAATCACATTCTTTTCTGTAGGCTATTTTGAGGGGCCCAATGAACGAAACGTCCAAAAGTTGCATTCTGTGTGAGACAACATGTGTATATGATTGGACGTACAATATTCGTAGATTGTGAGAGATATATGACTAGCATGGTTATCTAGTATTAGAAGGATAGGTGTATGTGCAGATGGCTTAGCATGCTGTTTTAAATGCACCAACCATTCAAGGAAAAGATTCTCATTGATCCAACCGTTGTCAGAGCATTTGTATAACGCTCCGGCTGGACCATACTTCTCTAGCAGAGGAGTTAATCTTTTCCTAAGGAAAATGAACATCGGTAGAATGTATCCACCAGCCGCGCTCACAACAAAATGATGTTCTTTCCTCGCTCCTAACTGGTTATTGATCCCACTTTCTTCTGTCCTTTGGTAGCCACAATTTTTCCAGGAGCTTGAACTGTGGAAATTCCTGTCTTGTCACAATTATAAGTATTCCTTGGGGCTAATTTATACTTTTCCATTAGCTGGCCAAGTAGCTCAAAGAACATGCTTATTTCAGTTTTGTTAAAAGCTGTGATTCGATTTATGCTCGTCGCTTCTGGTTTCCTAATCGAAAGGTTATTACCCGCTGACTCTCCCCTATGTACAAAAAAAGCCGTCAATTATTAAAATAGAACATAGAAAATATAACATATAAGAATGTCGCTCGAGATGATTACATTAGCAGCTGTTTAGAGACGAGAAAAAACCAAAAATAAAGATAAAAGAGTACCAAGATCTAGCTTCTTTAGATCTTCTGTATTCTTTTGCTTACTCTTACTTAAGAAACACGGTTATTATTATATACTCCTTATTATCTGTGCCAATTGTGCGATTATAAAACCTCGCAAACATTTGTGAGTTTTTGACCAGCCTACTGTTCTTTTATTTTTCTACGTCTATTCCTCTTGCTCAAGCTGCTGAGATGGATGCATGTCTAATGCTATACGCTGAAAACGTCCCCGAAGCTATACCAGCCGTTTTCAGTGCTTTATTAAACCAATTGCTCAACGTTTCGGAAGAAACCTTCTTATAAGGTTTTCTTTTTATTATAAATTTTATATAATTTAAATGCAAAATACAAATATAAATTTTTCATTTCTAAGATGAACATGTTCAAAATTATTTTAACAAAATTAATAATCCAGAAGTGTATGATAAATCTCAAAACAATCCGGCACATGCAGAGGTAAAAAAAGTAAAATTTTCTTGCACTCCCAATTCGTTTCGCTATGTTTTTCTTTTTGTGCATACTTTACACTGTCGTGTTGGATGTTTTTATTAGGTGTTTATTATGTGCAGTCGTGATGGAATTTCGCCACTCGCCGGATGTGTTTTCGTCTCGTGGTCTATCGGATTTTGTTGCAATAGCATTTCCGCAACGTCTAGTCGTAATTCTGTGTAGTTCTGTTTTTTTCGGTAATTTTATTGAACAGAATATACGTGTTGAAAAGCGCCATGCTAAATATGTAAAAGAACATTTTTCTGTATTCTTTCACGTACTTCCGCATGATTGGAAAGCAAGCCAACATTTGATCTTGCTGATCAATACCAATCATGCCTTTGTTATAATTTATAACACTGTGGGATGCAATGAGTGAGTTATGATTGATCGTAGTTTATCGGTTGTAGTTAAATGGTATCAGTATTTATTAACACAAAAACACTATGTTAAATATCACGACTTATGTTTATTATACGATGTTGAGACTACCAAGTCTGGTAAAGAAGTGTTGTTGAGAAGTGAGTTAAGTAAGAAGTCTGTTTAAGAAATAATCTGTACGTAGTGTTCTTGAGAAGTCGTCTTCCTACTCCCTTGTCGCTTACCAGCAACTCTTCAGGTTGATGGGTGGTGACAAGAAATTTGGAAGTAGGAAGAAATCGATAGTTTTGATTGGTAGAAGACATTAAAGAAAGTGTGTGACACAGAGGGAAGGTTGACCATAGGATTTAGGGAATCCGAGCCGGACCATCTGCTACTGGCCGCACGCTAAATACAGCGGGCCAAACCGTCCGACTCGGGGATTAGGTCTTTCAAGGGTGGTTTATGATAGCTAGGTAATAAAAGACATTAGGAATTTTGGGAATTTCAGATGAAGAATTATGGCATGCGATGCAGATGATGAAAGTTATAGATTTTGGAAATATAGAAATGTGTGTTGGGTGAAGATCTCCAGAACACATTGCGGTTTATAATTTCGGCCCTTCTTGTTCTTATTAACTTGCACCATTTCAACCGATGTGTGCTTCGTGGATAAAATGTTCACATCGCGCTTATCTTTCCATTTAAGAGCAAAATGCCATTGCCACTTCTTAATCGGTATTCGACTTTTTACTTTGCTTTAGCAAAAATTGTGGGCATATTGGCTCTGTTCATTCGAACGGTTCCCACAACATGTGTTTTTGTTCCGTTAAATGTAGGAATAACTTGGGCGACGAATACCAATTATCCAAATAGAGAGTATGACCCTATTCAAAATTGGTTTAGCTAGCTCCATCACAACCATTTCTGATGCACCAAAACATGAACTTGTCTTCTCTTTCCCGGAAGAGATTTTGAATTTATAGCAGTAACCAGATTTTTAAAATTTGATTCCATAGCTTGTCCGTTTAGATGGATTTTATTGTCTGTATGATAATCGTCCTTTAATTGTTGATTTTACGCAATTTATCGGTCATGTCGCTGGTGGTGTTATCCGCAAAAGAAAAAATCGAGTGATTTGTAGGAATCTGTTGAGTGGCATACGTTTTTAAAAATTGGAGTCTCCACGATGGCTCGTTTACTCCAATTAATTTGAATTTTTGGCTTTCGAGAATTGTACTACCATCTTCTTCATCCGTTGACTCTTGAATTATAAACTTATTCGGACGCTTGGGAATTGAGAAATCGCTATCATTCGTATCAGTGCCGAGCAATGCTCGGTAGCCGACTTAGTATCTGACTTTCTTGGGAAGAGAAAGAATTCTTCTCGGTTCCACAATTCTATATTGAAATATAAATTTTCAAACTTTATGGGATGTGTTC
>NW_027045478.1:0-46815 GCF_025399875.1 Dalotia coriaria
CCTTATGATATTAAAAGCTTATATTTATCACGGCAGGCGTTTACATAGCGTACAAACATCAGCAGAAAAAAAAAACTCAGCAACCACCCAGCCTGATAGTATGCACAAATTTTCTTCTTTCTCCACATAAAGCAGTGGTTCCCAAACTTATTTTGTCTACCGCCCACTTTGAGAATAAATATTTTTTTAGCGCCCCCATTTTTTCACTTATTTAAAAACCACTCTAACTTCAAATTGAATTAATTAAATATTGTGACCTCGTACGCTTGTACGCTATGTAAACGTCTGCCGTGATAAATATAAGCTTTTAATATCATAAGGAATAAAATATGTCAATGGCAGACATGGTCATTTAAATTCAAAAAAAAATTTTTTGGGCATTTTCAAAATTGTCTGCCACTATGTTAACCGCGTGATGATCGTCTGCCATTGGTATTTTCCGATAGTAATAATATTATATTTTTAAATTTCCAAGCGGCAGACGTGGTCACATGGATTTAAAATAAGCGAAAAAAGCATACCTGTCTCACCTGCGCACTACCTGCGTCCGCCACTTTGGGCTTAGTAAGTCCCCATCTCATGTAGGGTACGTATAGAGGCCTCAATGCACAAAAACTCAGGTCTGGTCAAATACATATAGTGGGCAAAACTAGCGAGGTACCCGAAGACCGTGGTGGGCATGAAAGAGCGTGTGTCCTTTCCGGCTCTCACAGATCTTCGGCTTAACACCACCAAGCTGTGTTATGTCAACGCCGCAGCAGAAGAACAGTTGCACTCCCTGAAGAGCCACTCTGACAAGGACCGGCATTGCAGGCGAGGATGCAATGAGGTGGAGTCAGCGTACCACATTACGAGCACGTGCCAAAAACAGGCATAACAAACCGGATGTAATGGTGGTGGTCAGCCAGGGTGAAAGTCAAAGGAAAAATGTATACCTGCTAGAGGTGGCAGTGAAGAGGGTGAGGTACGCGGTAAATTCCGTAAGCATAATTAACACTACCAACTTCAGGGACATGCACAGGGATCTCAACCTTGTGCAAGAACTGAGTATCGCCTATAAGTGCCGTGCCCAATTAGGAATCTTCGCCATCGGAACGTATGGAGAGGTTGTATCGACCGAGGAACGTGCCGCAGTGGAAAATATCCTCCAGGAAATAGGTCTCAGCAGGTGGGCGATTAAAAACATAAGCCGGAGAGGGGCGTACAGCGCCTTAACTGAGACTACGAAGATCCTCAGCGCCCACCTCAGCCACGGCGACATATGATATGAAATGTGATAATTAGTGAAATTGTAATGTGTGATGGGAGGCAAAACTTTTAAAAGTGTAACTGTAACATGTTTTGTCCTGTTTTTATTTTGTGACCGTGTGAATGTAATCTAATTTTAATATGTTATTTTACTATTTTACCGTGGGACCTAATCAGTAAGTAGCACCTATTATAATTGTGATAAAGTGCGAATGAAGCTGAAATTTACTTTAAATAAATATATTGTACTGACTATATTTTATAAGCTAGTTATTATCAGTTTAGGCTAAAACTGATAAAATTCGCTTAATCTAAGCTAATTTTAAGATTACTTTCTACCTGGGAGGTGGCCGAACAGCCCATTCAGCACTAAAATTGCCATTAAATATGCAAATCAATGAAACACCAACCTGCAACATTTCGAGGAACTCTGCAATGGCAAAGGTTTTGCATCAAGGTAAATTGATTGTTTGGAATGAATGCACAATGGCACATAAAAAGTCTTTGGAGGCTTTAGATAGAACCTTAAAAGATCTACGAAGCAATCATAACCGATTTGGTGTTGCAATGATTTTATTAGCAGGAGATTTTCGTCAAAAATTGCCAGTAATTCCACGATCAACGCCAGCTGATGAACTTAATGCATGTTTAAAGTCCTCCAATTTGTGGAAACATGTCAAGGTATTACATTTAAGTGAGAATATACGTGTTGAGTTGCAAAATGACCCATCTGAAGATATATTCTCTAAACAACTCATTGACATTGGTAGTGGCAAATTCCCTATAGATATGTTGACTGGCTGCATTAACTTTCCTCAAAGTTTTTGTCAGTTAACTCGATTAAAAGATGAACTTATTCAAAAGGTGTTTCCAGATGTTGCGCAAAATTACAGAAACCACGATTGGTTGAGCGAACGAGTTACGATATATTAGCTGCCAAAAACATGGATGAAAATGAATTAAATTTAAAAATTCAAAAACATATTCCAGGCGAATTGAGGATATATAAATCAGTTGAATCGGCTACTAAGCAAGATGTTGTCAACTATCCACCGGAATTTTTAAACTCGCTGAATTTGTCAGGATTGCCACCACACAATCTTCAGTTAAAGATTTGAGCGGTAGTTATAATGTTGCGAAATATCAACCAACCGCGTCTTTGTAACAGCACACGGTTAGCAATACAAAAATTACTGCACAACGTGATAGCAGCAACTATACTAAAAGGAAAGTATAGAGGAGAACATGTTTTGAAACCACGCATCCCAATGAATCCGACCAATGTACCATTTGAGTTTAAACGACTACAGTTTCCAGTGGGGGCCTGTTTTTGCTATGACCATAAACAAATCCCAGGGGCAATCATTAAGTGTTTGTGGTATAAATCTAAAAAACCCATGTTTTCAACATGGTCAATTGTATGTTGCCTTTTACCGTGTTGGAAAAGCATCAAATTTGTTTGTCTATGCCCCAGGTAATCAAACAAAAAACATCATATATCACAAAGCACTACAATGAAATTAAAACTGATATTTGTTATTATTTGCGCCGAGTAAAAATAGGTAGGAACAAGAAACTACAACATTCCAAATCTGACAGAACAAAGTCTGTCGGGTCCGCTAGTATCACTATATAAATAGTGAAACAGTTAAACCAGAACCGATCGCCGACGATGCTGAATTAAAACTCGTGAAGGGGTGTGTAACTTCAAAGAATGTGTGGACCAAGCTAGAAAACACTTATCAATTCCGAGGACCAGCGCGCAAGACAAGCCTCTTGCAGAAGCTAAACACCTGTCTGAACACGACAAGCTAGACAGTATGAACATCAAAATCAACCCAGATTTATTGGCGATCGAACTGTCTACCAACAAGGTATAATTTCAGACGCTCAACCGACGATCAACCGACTCCTGGAGTCCTACGGGTGAAGATATTGAAAGAAAGCGAAGGTAGGATAAGCGAAGCAAGAGCCTCTTGCCCAAAAAAAAAAGCAAAACGAGAAACCCAAGGAGCTCAAATTCAAATGTCACAAATGTAGACAAGTAGGACACAGTTTCATGAATTGTCCTGAAAAAACAAGCCCGGAAATCTCCAACGCATGTTTTCAAGTTGGTGCATGCAAGAGCGAACAATGGTGTCTTGATAGTGAAGCCACTTCACACTTATTGACATCGAACGATTCGTGAATGTAGCGAAAAACATGTTGAGAAGCTGAATTTAGCGAACGGTGATTAAACCGACATATTGGCCACATTCGGAGCTGCGAACGATGAAAGCGTGACAACCTTAACATTATCGAATGTATCACACACGCCTGCACTCGCGACGAACCTAATGTCCGTGTGCAAAATTACCGATGAAGGGAATATTGTACTTTTCACGCAAAAAGAGGCTAAAGCTTTAGATTAAAAAAGAAAACCAGCCTGACCGCCAAACGCGACGGTGATCGCTTGAAAATTATTAATAATTATTAGCAAAACAACATGTTTTGAACTTAAATCTGCGTTTTAACGAAGAAAAAAAAACAGTATAAAAACGACTAAATTTTTATTGTTGGTTTTTTAATAAAACTGTTTTTATTTCAACGATTTCAACGATATAAAACGCTTGAAAATTATTAATATAGCAAAACAATATGTTTTGAGGTTAAAATTAGCAATACAAGAAGTGGAATGGTTTAAAAACCTAATAGGAAAATTAATACCTAACGAGACTGAGCCAACACTGGTCTATTGTGAGAATGAATCAGCAATTTGTTTGTCAGAGTCTGAGGCAATCAAGCAACGTACCAAACATATTGACATCAAGTTCCACTTCGTAAAGGATAAAGCCGCCAACCAAGAAATCATCGTCAAACATCTACCAACCAACGAGATGGTGGCCGACTTTTTCACCAAACCAGTTTGCAAGGAAAAACAAGCAAACTTCAGAACTTCATGCGGACTTGTGTTCAAGGGGAGTGTTGATGTGGAACACATCGAATAATATTTGAATAGTGTATGCATGGTTGCATACAATGCATACATACGAAAGCGTAAAAAAAAACTCTCTTTGACATATGAACCTAACCGATAAATATATATTCATCTTCTTCTTCTTGTAATGTTCTTCTTCGAATTCACACGCTGCAAAGAAATAATATTGTACGAAACGGCTATTAAACTTTAATCTCTCTTTACTTTTACGATCCTGACATATCCTTAACAGTTACCAGTACAGACGACGGATCGGGTTATCGGCATGTAAAATTCCTGAAATCCCAAGTACAAAGTACTTTCAAAGTTTATTGAATTCGTTTACAACGTCGAGAATCAAACAAGAAAGCAAATCAAGTACCTGCAATCAAACAACGGTATGGAATACAAAACAAACTGTTTGACAAGTATTTAACGAAGAAAGGCATCAAGAGGCAATCCATACAATCCCGAACAAAGCGGCATTTCTGAAAGAACGACAAGAACGCGTCTTGCAACCGCCAGAAGTTTATTGGTGTAGTCTAAACTTTCCTTGTTTTTTTGGGCGGAGTCCATAAACACGGATCGTAGCCATGATCAACAAAATGAAATCAATCTTGCGGCATAATCTTTGGGAATTAGTGAACAGACCCTATTAAAACTCTAACATTAAAAATAATCATTTCGTTCTTAAATACAAATAAACCATCTGTACATACTATACAAACCTACATCTACAAATATGTACTATGAAGCATGAAATCCGAGAAGAATCACTCACCGCCATCTTTTAACACAATCAGGCCACTAAATGTCTCACTTGTGCCACTTCTCCATACACAAAGCATACAACCAGGTAATATACGATGTTTATTACGCTCCTAAGGTACACATACTTCGAACGAACAGACGAGTGTGCAAGCAGCTGTTCCTACTAGCTTCCAAGAAGCCGTTTGCAAGAGGGAGACAAGGCACACATACACATTCACCTCATCAGCCTTATTCACCACCACGCCGGGACCAGATTACACAGACATCACAATCTTGAGTCAATTACATTTTTCTACGGGGCGATCTAGCACGTCGTCGGATTCCAACCGCGTGATTCATCATGCACCACGACTATCTCAGCTAGATATTCCCAAGTTCAATCATTTTGGAGTGGCTCCCCTTCAAAACCACCGTCGAGAAGATGGTTATAAAAAACGACGCCGTGGACGAAGTCTACTAGGCACATTACTTGAAATCGGCCATGATCGGTTCGGCAGCTCATTTCCTCAATAGCACCACCCTAACTGACGACAACTTCGACCTTGTTTGGAAACAGCTCACGAAATTCTACCACAACGACCGGGTTCTTCTACAGAGTACTCTGCACGCAGCTGCAACGACGAAAAAGATGAGCAAGGAGTCAGCATCTGAACTCGAGCAACTCTACTCAACAGTCAATCAAATTAGGAACTCCTTAGAGCATAGCTGGCCAATCCCAGGCCCGCGGCTTATTACATTTCAAGTGTATATTAACTCATCAATAAACATAATAAACTGTATCAAATATTATTCTTTCTAAAACCTTAATATTATATTGTCTAAGCTTCCAGCCTCCAATTCCAATAGGTTATGGGCCCAGGCTGTTAGAAAATATAATATTTGTCGAGTAAAGTTTTTTAAAGTTTTTCGAAAGACAATATTTAGTGCGGGAGTTATTCAGTGCGGGAGTGATAAGCGTGAAGTACATTTATCTCTCTGTTTCAAAGTTTAAATCGTGAAAATGCCTGAGCATTGGGGTATTAAGAAACTGAACAATGACAATTATGAAGTGTGGAGAAGTAAGTTAGAATTACTCCTCCTTAAAGAAAAGGTGTGGAATGTGATCGAGGAAGAAAAGCCTGCAACGGTTACACAGGCATGGACGACAGCCGATAATGACGCTCGAGCAACGATCGGACTTCTACTCGAAGATGATCAGATGGAGTTCACCAGGGGTGCCAAGTCAGCCAAGGAAGCGTGGATAGCGCTTGAAAATCATCATCGTAAGTCAACAGCATCAGGCACAATTTATCTGTTTTATAAATTATTCCGATCGACTTTGTCGGAAGGAGGGGATGCTGAAAAACACATAACTGATTTGTCAGCGA
Organism: Dalotia coriaria; assembly: GCF_025399875.1. NCBI lineage: Eukaryota > Metazoa > Arthropoda > Insecta > Coleoptera > Staphylinidae > Dalotia > Dalotia coriaria. Next base: position 6,343 of record NW_027045478.1, read on the forward strand.
TTGCTAACAAGTTATCAGGATGTGGTTCGGGACTAAAGGATGATATACTTGCGGCAATTTTACTTGGAAGTTTACCAGATTCCTATAAGCCGCTGATAATGGGTATCAGCGGGTCAGCCACTGAACTCACATCAAAGTTTGCAAAAGAATTGATTCTTGAGGAATACAGGAGGCGTAAAAACACTGCAGAGATTAAAGATGCAGAACTTAAAGTTACAGAAGCCTCGGAAACAGCAATGAAGATCCAGAGTACGAAGTTCCACAGTGATAAAACATGTTTTCATTGCAAGATTCCAGGGCATCTCAAGAAAAATTGTTTCAAATGGAAAGCTTGGAAAAAGAAACAAGGTATTTCGAGTGCCAATAAAGTAACAGAATGTAACATGGTAATAGCCCATCCAGAGTCGTCCCCGAAGGTCATAAATGCATGTTTTAACGTAAAGAATTCACAGAAGAGTAATACATGGTATTTAGACTCAGGAGCAACTAGCCACATGGCGTGTAAAAGGGATTTGTTTGTTACACTAAAGCTTGAAAAAGGCGGGTTTGTTAGTCTTGCAGATGAAAATGTAAATGTTAAGGTCGAAGGGATTGGAAAGTGTGTCATAAATTGTCAACTCAACAGCGGCGAAGTAAAGAAAATTGTTATCGACAATGTGTTGTATGTTCCCAGGTTAAGCTCAAACCTAGTATCAATAAAGAAACTAGCTAGAGATGGGTACAAGATTATTCTTGAAGGGGGAACAATGCAATATTTTTAAGGGTCCAGAGTTGAAAGCAGTTGTAAAACCCTACGGCGACTTATATGAGCTGAACACAGCTGAAAAGGCCCTGATTACAAAAAAATCTAAATTGCAGTAAAGATTGTATACACGTGTGGCACAGACGTTTAGGGCATAGAAGTTTGGATGCAATAAAGAGCTTAACCGAAAAAGGTCTAGCTAAAGGAATAATAATTAAGGACTGCAAAGAAGATAAAATTTGTGAGTGTTGTATAAAAGGGAAAATGGCAAGAAAAAGTTTCCCAAAGGAGTCTACAAATAAGACCGAGAAGCCTCTCGATCTTATCCATACAGATGTCTGTGGGCCAATGCAGACAAAGACCCCAGGTAATAAAAGATACATACTGACCCTCATTGACGATTTTAGTAGGTATACTAAAATTTATTTGATGGAAACAAAAGATTTAGCGGCAGCATGCATTAAAAACTACGTTGAACTTACAAAAACACAGCAGTGTAGAAAACCGAGGATAATTCGTTCGGATCGGGGTAAGGAATACGTAAATAAAAATCTTCAAGACTATTTAAGAGCGGAAGGAATCGAAACTCAACTAACTGCACCTTATTCACCTGAACAAAATGGAGTTGCAGAAAGAAAAAACCGCTCTTTACTAGAAATGTCAAGATGTATGCTGATAGATGCGGGTCTAGATAACAAGTATTGGGGTGAAGCAGTAGCAACAGCTAATTACCTTCAAAATAGACTACCGACCAGGACAACAGCAAAGACACCATATGAATTATGGTTCTCACAAATCCCAGATCTCACTAGAATAAAACAGTTTGGGTGCGAAGCGTATGTACATATTCCCAAAGAAAAAAGAAGAAAATTAGATGAAAAAGCCAAGAAACTAATTTTCACTGGATATTCGGAAGAATCTAAAGCATATCGTCTGTTAGATAAAAGTACCAATAAAATAATAATCAGTCGTGACGTCGTTTTCCTGGACGAGAAAGCGAGTAACCCGAAGAGTGAAGGAGTAATTCCTATATCTACGAGTATCAACGAACGGATTAGTAAAGACATTGGTAAGGACGACACGAGTGAAGTTCTTGTAACTCTCCGAGGAAAGAAGAATGATATTCAGGAAAATCAACTCATCCAAGAAGTTCAAGGCATTCAGGAAAACCAACCCATTCAAGAAGATCAAGACATCCAGGAAAATCAACGTCAAGGGGATGGTGATGGTGAAGGAGACCGACAAGAAGCTCCACAACCGAGACGTTCCGAGAGGACAAATAAAGGGTTCCACCCCGCTATTTGTGGCCAGTGCGAAACTGTCAATTGAAGAACCAAGAACTCGCGGACAAGCGTTATCGGGACCAAACAAAGAAAAATGGATGGAGGCCATGGATGAGGAAATAAAATCATTATTGGATAATGAAACGTGGGAAATAGTGCCAGCACCAAAGGATAGAGATGTAGTGAGTTGTAAATGGGTATTTAAAGTGAAAAGATATGCTCAAGGACTAGTGGATAGGTTTAAAGCTAGACTTGTAGCAAGAGGTTTTTCACAAAAATACGGGTCGGATTACGACCAGGTATTTGCTCCAGTAGTGCGACAAGTAACCTTTCGTGCAGTGTTGACGATCGCAGGTCAACAAAATATGGTCATGAAGCATTATGACGCAAAGACTGCTTTCCTTAACGGAAAATTGAAAGAAGTGGTTTTCATGAAGCAGCCGGAAGGGTACGAAGTCAAAGGTAAAGAAAATATGGTCTGTCGATTGATAAAAGTATTTACGGGTTGAAGCAAGCAGCCAGAGTTTGGAACGAAAGGCTCCACGAGATCCTCGAAGAACTCGGTTTTTGTCGCAGCGAAGCAGATCCCTGCTTATACTTTAAAATCACGTCAGATGGAATAACATTCATCGTCGTTTATGTGGACGATTTACTTATCGCTGGTAAATTAAAAGACATCGAATCAACAGCCAAATGTTTAAACAAATACTTCCAATTATCGGATTTGGGTAACTTAAAACATTACCTAGGCATTCAAGTGGAGAGACAAGGAAACATTATCTCGATATTTCAAGAACAATACATTGAAAGAATGCTGATTGATTTTGGGTTAGAAGATGCAAAGCCGTCGAAGATACCTTTGGATCCGGGCTACCTGAAAACAAGAAAGGAGGACCCAATGCCGGACAGTGGCAGGTATCAGCAGCTTATAGGGGCTTTGCTGTACGTTGCAATAAACACTCGACCAGATATTGCAGCTAGTGTAAATATTCTAAGCCAGTATAATGTAAAACCATCAACGACGGATTGGACTGAGGTAAAGAGAGTCCTACGCTATTTAAAAGGAACGAAGAGTGTAAAGTTAAAGCTGAATACCAATTCAGAAATGAACCAATTAATCGGCTATGCGGATGCAAATTGGGCCGAGAACAGAACTGATAGAAAATCCAACAGCGGTTATTTATTCAAATTGTTTGGAGGACCTATTAGTTGGGCATGCAGAAAACAAGCCTGTGTCTCACTCTCATCAACGGAAGCTGAGTACGTGGCGCTAGCAGAGGCATGTCAAGAAGGAGTTTGGTTGATTCGTCTGTTAAAAGATCTACAGCACCAGAGTCAACTACCAGTCAAGATGTACGAAGATAACCAAAGTTGCATAAAGATGGTCCAAAATAGGAAATTCAGTAATAGGACTAAGCATATTGATACCAAATATCATTATGCTAATGAAATGTACGAGAAAGGAATCTTCATCTTCGAGTACTGCCCGACAGAGGATATGTTGGCAGATATTGGCGACTAAGCCAGTCAGGGACATCAAACTTCTAAGGCAATGGTCATGAAGTTCGCTGGTTTGTCAAATTAGCATTTGATGAACAGGTATCGTTGAGAGGCGTGTTGAAAAATATATAGCAAACGATACCATGTAGGAGTACGTTACACTATATTGCACCATAGAGTAAATGCTGAAAGGACATTATGACCTGAGGTACTCTCAGTACTTTGCTCAGCGGTCAATGTCGCGTCATCTGTCTACCCGAGACGATCGGTCTACCTTTGTACTGTCATATTAATAACCAGTTTTCTGTTTATTTCATAAAACTTTCAAAAAGTCAAAAAGGTCATGATATTCGGTTATTGACTTGTTCTTTTGAATATACAAAAGAAATATTTCACAGATGGTCATATATTGGATTTCATATATTGGACCTTTCTTATTTTTCTAATCACAGCTTCATAAAAAAAAAATTAACGAGACCAATAACGAGACCAAAAACGAGCCTCGGACTGTAGTATCGGTATCGCCGAAAAATTGTTGAAACGCGTCTCGTCTCGGTATCGTCTCGCTTTTCCGAGACGAGAACGAGACGATACGAGAAAAGTCTCGGTATCGCGTGAAGCCCTAGAAAAAAGAAAATTTATCTTTTCCCCGTGTTCCCGATAATTATTCGAATTTGTGGCCGTAAAAGCCACCCTTAGATTTTAATGAACATTTAAAAAAAAAAGAATTAGACAAATTGGTCTAGGCGTTGTTAAGTTGTTGGCGTTTTTATATTATAGATGTGATGGCCAAGTTTTTAAATTGCATTCCGTTCTTTAATTGTAACTCTTATAGCATTGTTTAAGTCTTATCTCAAGTGTGCCCGTGTTTCCGCGCGTTAATGGCATCTTGGTCACAAAGTATTCAGAGAAACTACTTATCACGCTTTCAAGTTTTGCTTTTTGACAAGCTGAAATATGTGTGTCTAAATTCTCTAATTTAAAAGTTGTGTTGTTTGGAACATACGAGTGAATGTTTTTCAAATGCTCTTTTTTAAGTTGAAATGAATTTTTGGTTATTAGTGCGGTAAAATCTTGATTCAAAACCTCACGACCCAGCAATACGTCATGAATCAAATACAAATCAGGCAAGACGTGAAACAAAATCTCAGCAAAGTGACTTTCAACTTCAACCTGACATAATATTTGCTCAAACAAATTTATTTTACTCGTACCAATTCCCATCCTCGTCACAGAAATATAAAATTTCCTACCGCAGAAATTTCGTGCAATACTCTCTTCTACTAATGAGCATTCTTCTCCCAAATGGAAATGAAAGGGGTACGACTCACCGTTATGTTAAAAAGTACCTCCAGGAGAATCAACTGCACAGGCGTTGACCGTCTTGACAGAGCCCTCATTCTTCCTGCAGCGGTTGGCGAAGTGTCCGGTCTCTCCGCATTTGAAGCATCTCCCGCTGTTTGACGCTCCCGATGTGGATGGCTGAGGGGTGAATTTCTGGTCTTGTCTCCGCTTCGCGAGGCAGTCAGCCTGTCGATGTCCAAATTTATTGCAGTTGAAACACTTCATCAGTTTATGTTGGAATGGTGAAGTTCTTTGCATCTTCTCCGGGCGTTGCGAGGCATTGTCCACTGCGGCTGATCGTTTAAAAGAGGGTGGCTAAGTAAAGTTAAGTAAACACTTACTGTACGCTATACCCTCATAATATCGCCAAAACGATATTTTTACTAAACCATTGCAAGTCAATGCAAGTATTTGTCAAGCCTGATGTGGATAGCTATTTCGACCATTAAAGGTCTCATCAGCACACCTACTGGCTTGACAAATACTGCATTGACCTGCTATGGCTTATATACAACTAAGATAATAGATACTAGTATTGGCAGCTCCACCTAACGCTGGAGACTGAAGTTAACTCAAGCAAGCATAAGTATTGAAATACAATACCATTAATTTCAGTAATTTTTTACTTATATTTGTTTCACATACTATATCCTCAACCGCCTAATTTTGTACAAATAAATTAAAACCTAGTGGTCTAATAGATCATTTATTAGTTATTTAATTATGAAATTATTAAAAATTATGTGTGACGGGAGTTCAAAGAGTTATATTTATTGCTAATTAATTAAAATAAAATGAACAAATAGTTTATTTGAAAAATCAAACACTATTAGCGTGCTAGCGAGGCCTCTTAAAAAAAGAAAAAAATAATAAATAGTGAGCATTGGAATTGTCCATGTGCGCAATTGTCCGTGTGAGCAAAAGTCACTGTGGGCAATTGTCAATGTGAGCAAAAGTCACTCTGGGCAATTGTCAATGTGGGCAAAAGTCACTGTGGGGAGTATTCCCTGTGAGCAACTGTTCGTGTGCGCTGTTATGACTGTGGGCAGTTGTCTGTGAGCAGTTGTCATGTGAGCGATCGTCTTATGAGCAAATGTCTGGTCACGAGCTGTGTCGTATTTATGACTGTCCTCAGGAGCCTCTTCGTCATCAAGTTGAAGAATGCTGCCTTCATCAACTTCATCAACCTCTTCTGATATATCGAATGCGAGCTTCCTCTGAACAATTGATCATTTGTGGAGTCTCATCGGTGCTGATTACCTCGTTGCAGTAGAAATCCGAATCACTGTCGTATTCGTCGATATTATTTGGATTATTTATATACCCAGGTGGAAAATTGCCTTAGCCAGACAAGTTTAAAACTTGAAAATAGCCTTACTTTAGCTTGACATCCGAGTCTTGTTTTGTAAGCTTTATTCTAGGTAGTTGTTAGAATAATTTTTAGCTAGAAACTACCTTATCTGCTAACGTTACTGCTACAATACATTCTTAGCTTAGAATTATCTTATCTGCTAACATTACTAACAATTGCTAATTGCTAAATAAATGCTTTATAAATTGCTAACAATTTATAAAGACTAAGTCAAAACACTTAAATATATATGAGTTGTGTAATAAACCAGCGCGAGCATCAATTATTATATCTGTTGACACAATTAAATCAAAGGTAATGAAAATAGCTATAAATTATTCAGAAACTAGCTCCTTGCACCACTTTGCGTTGTCTTTATTACATTAATGTATCTCAAATTTAAACATATCTATATCAAATTCTGTATGTTCGTTCAAATAAAAGTATATTTATTAAATTATAACATAAAATAAAATATTACATAATTTCATTGAACCATGTATATTTTTTCGTATACGAGTACTTCTTTTTCGGTAAAGTTCATACAAGTTCTAATAATCATTAGCCAATAAACTTAAACTAGACCTTTTGCCATAATGTTTGTGAATGAAACCAAATTCCGATATTGATAAGAAGCTATACTAAGGAATTATTGTTCGTACTTATTAAGAAAAAAAAAACCGCTACATTTTAAAGGAAACCAAAAGCGATATTGATTTGAAACGCAACCCCACAGAATTATTGTGCATGCTTGTTAAGAGTAAAAAAAGAGAAAGAAACGTTACATTTTTAAAGGAAACCGCAACCCAAATCACAGCGACCTGAATTTACGCAGGCTGAAGGAGGCTATAACAAATAGGTCGCCCGCACGGGCGGCGGAAGTGAAGTTTGAAAACTTTGTATGTGACGTTTGCTTGAAAGTAATAATGGCACGCTCTAGATTCGAAGAAACCGCAGATCGATCATTGGAACTCTTGGAAATTAACCATTCCGATGTTTGTACACCGATGCAAAGGGAATCCTAAAGGAAGTCGAAATGACACCACTTCACGCCACACAGTAACTGGGTAAATACTCACGCTACAAAAAGCAGCCGTATGCTGGAAGAGCCGTCTTCAGAAGACTGTTGCGTTCTCAACAGCTGAAGCAGAATACATGGCAATGGCCGAAGCAATACAAGAAGTGGCATGGTTTAAAAACCTAATAGGAGAATTAATACCTAACGAGACTGAGCCAACATTGGTCTATTGTGATAATAAATCAGCAATTTGTTCGTCAGAGTCTGAAGCAATCAAGCAACGTACCAAACATATTGACATCAAGTTCCACTTCGAAAGGATAAAGTCGCCAACCAGGAAATCATCGTCAAACATCTACCAACCAACGAGATGGTGGCCGACTTTCTCACCAAACCAGTTTGCAAGAAAAAACAAGCAAACTTCAGAACTTTATGCGGACTTGTGTTCAAGGGGAGTGTTGATGTGGAACACACGTTCGAATATTTGAATAGTGTATGCATGGTTGCATACAATGAATACATACGAAAGCGTAAAAAACTCTCTTTGACATATGAACCTAACCGATAAATATATATTCATCTTCTTCTTCTTGTAATTTTCTTCTTCGAATTCACACGCTGCTAAGAAATAATATTATACGAAACGGTTATTAAACTTTAATCTGTCTTTACTTTTACGATCCTGACATATCCTTAACAGTTACCAGTACAGACGACGCATCGGGTTATCGGCATGTAAAATTCCTGAAATCCCAAGTACAAAGTACTGTCAAAGTTTATTGAATTCGTTTACAACGTCGAGAATCAAACAAGAAAGCAAATCAAACAACGGTATGGAATACAAAACTGTTTGACAAGTATTTAACGAAGAAAGGCATCAAGAGGCAATACATACAATCCCGAACAAAGCGACACATTTCTGAAACGACAAGAACGTTACTTGCAACCACCAGATGTTTATTGGTGCAGTCTAAAATTTCCTGGTTTTTTTTTGGGCGGAGTCCATAAACACGGATGGTAGTCATGATCAACAAAATGAAATCAATCTTGCGGCATAATCTTTGGGAATTAGTGAACAGACCCTATTAAAACTCTAACATTAAAAATAATCATTTCGTTCTTAAATACAAATAAAGCATCTATACATACTATACAAACCTACATCTACAAATACTATGAAGCATGAAATCCGGGAAGAATCACTCACCGCCATCTTTTGACACAATCAGGCCACTAAATGTCTCACTTGTGCCACTTCTCCATACACAAAGCATACAACCAGGTTATCTACGATGTTTATTACGCTCCTAAGGTACACATACTTCGAACGAGCAGACGAGTGTGCAAACAGCCGTTCCTACTAGCTTCCAAGAAGCCGTTTGCAAGAGGGAGACAAGACACATTTGCACATCCACTTCATCAGCCTCATTCACCACCACACCAGTACCAGATTACAGACACCACGTCGTCTGATTCCAATCGCGTGATTCATCATGCACCACGACTACCTCAGCTAGATATTCCCAAGTTCAATGGTTCCATTTTGGAGTGGCTCCCCTTCAAAACCACCTTCGAGAAGATGGTTATAAAAAACGACGCCGTGGACGTAATCTACAAGGCATATTACTTGAAATCGGCCATGATCGGTTCGGCAGCTCATTTCCTCAATAGCACCACCCTAACTGACGACAACTTCGACCTTGATTGGAAACAGCTCACGAAGTTCTACCACAACGAGCGGGTTTTTCTACAGAGTACTCTGCACGCAGCTGCAATGATGAAAAAGATGAGCAAGGAGTCAGCATCTGAACTTGAGCAACTCTACTCAACAGTCAATCAAATTAGGAACTCCTTAGAGCTCTTTAAACGTTCAATGACTGGCCTAGACGACCAACTGCCACCAAAAGGTTCGACCCTGATATTATAAAGACCTGGGAACTCCATCTCGGACCCAGCCAGACACCTCCAGTCTGGACTCAGCTATCAAGTTTCATCATGGCACAGTTGCTTACATTGAAGTCGTACGAACACGCCTCCAATTCCAGATCGGCAACATCTACTTCTGCCTCGTCATCCGGCGTCGAAGTTCACCATTCCGAAACTAAGACTGACTACAAGTTCCATGTCCTACCACCACCATCGTGCACTTTGGAAGAAAAACTGACAAAAAGACAGATTATTCGCAGAGTCGATCGCACCTAATAAAATTAACTTAAACAATATTAAGAAAATCAAAAGAACAGACGGTGCACACATCCACTACGAACGCTACGTGAAATTTACAAAAATAACAATATGCCAAAGATGTCAGAAGTTCGGCCACGGAATAGAGAATTGCCGGAATGCCCCAAGATGCGTAAAATGCCAGAAAAATCACTTAACTCAGAACTGCGACAGAAAACCAGAGCACCTCACCCAGCAAGCCGTGCTTATCCTTAAGCACCCTATTGATACTAAATCCTTAAATCAAATTGAAATCATATAAGGACGCACGCTTCTAACAAAATACTTCAATCATTAAATAAAAAAATCGTGAACTTTATCACAGCCGGAAATAACCCGAAAGAAACAGTCAACCATAGGTTTAACTTCTACTCTAGATTTGTGAATCTCTCCAGAGTAGTGTTCTAAAATCAGAAACAGATATCCTAGAACGAGGATCGCGTCAACCTGTTAATGGAAACAGTGTAGAAACAGCATTCGCGCCATACAAAATTCCGGATTCATCAACCCATAAACACGTAATCGCATATTCAATCCGGAAAGTTAGTCCATCAACAACCAACATCGGTGAGAAGAAAACTATAGACAATATTAGAGACATCGCCAAAAACTTCAATCGCGGTTGATTATATATATAGATGAAGGACCTTCCTATGAAAGATCTGTCATTTTGCAATGGTTGAGACAAGACATCAATAACCCATCAGAATTTTAAGAAGATATATGTCACAATGGATTTGGAGATGACAATGAGGTAATGGGGGGTAAGACCTAAGGAAAGGGAATTGAAAATATCTGCACGAATGTTTGGTCGCCAAGACATTTGAATTTGCCCGCCGCACAAGCCAAAGTTGGAATTTCGGTCTGATTTTGAATCGCATTTCCTACCTCCAAAAAAAATCAGCCCGGAATTCCAACTTTGGTTCCTATGCACACTAATTTTGGAATCCGTCCCACTGAGCGACGGAACGTCTTGAATCCACAATCGGTAAAACCCCAGCGAGCGCGCACCGTTCGACAACGTCGCGACACGTTCGGACATGTAATATTGTCGCGGATCCATCATTTATGATTAGTTAGTGTCGCGCGCTACTTCACCGCCACCGCACGCGAACGAACGCAAGTGTATTGTGTTATGACCGAAGTAACCTTCATTAATTTTCTTGTATTTAATTATATTTTTACTTAGTCTTATCTTATGTTTAGTCTAAGAACTTTAGTTTATGTTTAGTCTAGGAATTCTTGCACGCCCTAATGAAACTGTCTTTGTGTAGGACGGTATATATAAGTCCGAAAGACTGGTCGTCTTCCCGCCAGTACACAACATCAGTTCAATCATAAGCTCTACCTTAATAAATATCATCCTAATAATAAAAACATATTATTGCCGTGCAACCAAGTGGTCATCTCCAAAGGTCCAACAGCATCATCCCGCTTGGCAGCGCTCAACAATTGTTTTAATATTGGTTTGTTTTGTGTCAGTTCGATTTTAAAGTTAGCAAGAAAACAACTTATTAAAACGTTTCAACGTCTTTTCTAAAGGTAAGTGACGTGATTTTGGAAACTATTTCCCAGTACGAGTTCTTCAAGATTAAAGGATAGTCTTCGGACGTTTCACGAAGAATGGGAATCTAAATACCTTTTCACAGAAAGCAAAGCACGCAAACCTGTGTGTCTCATTTGCTCAGCAACAGTTAGTGTTGCTAAAAAATATAATTTAGAGCGGCATTTTAAGCAAAACCATTCTAAATTCGAAAAAGAGTACCCGACCGGGTCAGCTATAAGAACAGAATTTATAAACAAAAAGAAGAACCAACTATTTTCACAACAAAACATTTTTGTAAAACGACATGAAGATCTCGAAAGTATGGTAAAAACATCGTATGAAATATCATTACTATTGGCTAAAAAGAAAAAGCCATTTTCTGATGGGGAAATTATCAAACAGAGTTTGTTAATATTTGCGCAGAACTGCGATGATCAAAAGATCAAAGCCATGGCAGATAGTGTTTCACTGTCACGCAACACAGTAATGAGGCGAGTAGAAGATATGTCATTAGAAGTTAACAGTCAAATTACTGAGTACGTAACTAAATGTAAATATTTTTCACTGGCATTGGACGAAACTTGCGATTTAACCGGAATGGCGCAGTTAGCTATTTTTGTACGCTGTATTGATGACAATTTCACTATATTTCAAGATTTATTGGACTTTGTTCAATTGGAAACCACAACCACGGGAAAGGATATATTCACGAAACTCAAAGATTGCGTCGAAGGTAAGAAGCTAAACTGGGATAAATGCAATTCAGTTTGTACTGATGGAGCGCCTGCGATGATTGGGAAAACTAATGGAGTTGTGACTTTGCTGCAAAATCACGTCGGTCGACAATTGTTTTCCTATCATTGCATCATCCATCAAGAAGCTTTGTGTGCTAAAGACATGACGTTTGAGGATGTTATTGACCCAGTAGTACGCTGCATTAATTTCATTCGTGCCAGAGCTCTTAACCGTCGACAATTCCGAAGATTGTTTGAAGAAGAAATAAAAGAATATGGCGAATTGCATCTTTATTGCGCTGTTCGTTGGCTATCTAAAGGCGAAATGTTGAAACATTTTTATAATTTGAGGCAACAAGTTCTTGAATTTCTAGAAGAAAAAGAATCTTTGCCAACAGAGAGAGCTCTACTTAAAAATTCATCGTGGTTGTGCGATCTGGCATTTTTAAATGATACATTCCATTACCTTAATATTCTTAATATTAAATTGCAAGGAAAAGATTGTTCTCTTCTAACAATGTTAAATTCGATTAATGGTTTCAAAGGGAAGTTAGACTTGTTTGCAGCAAACTTAGCGCAAAATAAAATCGAGAAGTCGGTCAGACAGCACATATCAATAACCTTTTGTCAAGCGTTTCTTGCAAAGACTAAACAAAGGCAATATTTTATTGAGGGTAGAACAGACAACAAAGGGACACTCTGTTCTTACTTAGACTAAACAGACTTTATACAATTGGGTGCGGGACCCGAGGTGTCCTCACGTCACATGACATTCCGCATCAGATATTTCACTAAGTGTACTTGGGTAAAATCTTGCATTCAAAAATAAATATTGTTGATTTTATTAATTGTATTATTTGTGTCTTACGTCTCTTTGAACTAATATTGCTAAAACGATTCGCACACTAAAGTACATATCAAAAATAAGATGTTTAAAAAACTCTTTTGATAACAGATTCAAGGATTTTGAATCAGACAAACTTCAGATTCAGCTGTTTATAAATCCATTTACAATCAGTTCCACTGATCTGCTTGAATATCCAGCAAACATTCAATTGAAGGTGACAGATATTCAAAACCACACTGCTCTAAAACAAATTTTCTACGAAAATGTATCATTGGAGCAGCTTACAGAGAGTTTCGCAAGTTTTTGGAAAAACGTTTCGAAGGAAGATTTTCCAGCATTGCGCGACATTGCTATGCAAATTTTAAGCAGGTTTGGTTCCACTTATGTTTGTGAAAAAACATTTTCAACGCTATCATACATCAAAAATAAATATCGTACATCTCTTACTGCTAAACACATTAATTACTTTCTGTTAAACCTCTTCACAGCTCACATTAACTAGAAATACTAATTTTGTTACTATTTTACTTAATTTGATTCACAAATAAAAAGTATTGAAACATATTGATGTTTGTTTATTTTACTTTTGAATAAAATAATAGTCTGTGGCCCGGCGCCGCCGCAATCTAAAAGATTTTGCCCTCCAGTAAAATCCATTGGCCAGCCTTGCAGTTGCTTACATTGAAGTCGTGCGAACACGCCTCCAATCCCAGATCGGCAACATCTACTTCTGCCTCGTCATCCGGCGTCGAAGTTCACCATTCCGAAACTAAGACTGACTACAAGTTCCATGACAGACCACCACCATCGTGCACATTGGAAGAAAAACTGACAAAATTCTATAAATAGCAACATCCGGACGTGATATTAAGAAAATCAAAAGAACAGATGGTGCATACATTCACTACGAACGCTACGTGAAACATACAAAAATAACAATGTGCCAAAGAAGCCAAAAGTTCGGCCACGGAATAGAGAATTGCCGGAATGCCAAATGGCCGGAATGCCGGATGCGAAAAATGCCCAAAAAATCACTTAACTCCAGACTGCGACAGAGAACCAGACGCACCTCACCCAGCAAGCCGTGCTTATCCTTAAGCACTATTGATACTAAATCCATAAATCAAATTGAAATCATATAAGGACGCACGCTCCTTTCAAAACACATTCTCCTCTCACATTGAAAAAGAGATTATATGTAATGGTCACTGAGGCATAACTTGCTGAATGTATTTTGCCTTACTTTCCAGATGTAACAATGACATTTGATGATATCACTTTAAAAACACGTCTACACAAGAACTACTGCTAATGGGAAAACGCACAAAGCAAGTGCAAAGTCAATAGTAAACAACATGGACTTCAAAAAATGGAACTCATATGAGACATTAGAAAACATTTCCATTGTTTGAGGATTTTGATAAATTATTTGGATTAAATAATTGTTATACATTGTTATATATATTGAGGCGATGAACAGGACATTGAAAGATATAAAAAAATAAAAATTATAAACTATTTGGCGGCACTCTGTTAGTGCTTTCAGGAGATTTCAGACAAACACTTCCGGTCATACCACATTCAAAATATGCTGATGATATCAACGCGTGCTTAAAATCAACTCCATTGTGGCGTTATGTTGAAAAAGTATAACTGAAAGAAAATATGCGCGTTCAAATGCTTCAAGCTCCATCCGCTGAAACATTCTCAAAACAACTCTTAGATATTGGTGATGGAAAAGTTGCTACAGATGAAACTGGATACGTAAAATTACCGACCGATTTCTGCACAATCGTTGATTCGCAAGATACTCTTATTCAACAAATATTTCCCGATGTACACACACAGTACATAAATCATGAGTGGCTTGCAAAAAGGTATAAAAACCTGGTATCATATAAATCTATTGATACAATTTGCGATACCAGTGAAGTTGTCAATTTTCCAACAGAATTTTTGAACTCACTGGATTTGCCAGGCATAATTTACAATTGATGGTTGGATCTCCAATTATTTTGCTTCGTAATTTAAACCCGCCACGGCTGTGCAACGGTACGCAATTAGTAATTCAAAAAATGATGAAAAACGTTATCGAAGCATTATAATGGCAAGTTCAAAGGTGAAAATATATTAATACTACGGATTCTTATCATGCCTACAGACGTGCCAATTCAATTCAAACGAATTCAGTTTCCCAGTAGATTGGCATTTACAATGACAATCAACAAATCTCAAGGCCAAATGATGTCTATTTGTGGCTTTACTCGAGTGAGTAAACCATCCAGTTTGTTTGTGCTCGCTAAAGACTAACAAAAAATATGGTTCACGCCATAGTATTAAAAGATTGATGTTGTTTGTTATTTTTATATTCCCTTATCGTTCATAGCGCTCCATGGCAATTTCACGCATTCTTCTAAAACCGGCGAGAAAATCAGAAGAAAGGCAGCGGCAACAATACAAAAGTATAATCTTAGTCCATTGGCAGTACAAAAAGATCGCATAACATTCTGTTAAGTTTAAAAAAAAAATTGTGTTTTTTTTCGTTTACTACCTGTTAAGTATGGCCTTGAGGCGTAGTCTGGTGGATTGCGTGCAAGCGCTGCGAGTGCAGGGGGAAGGAGACTCGAGGAGTGCGACAGAGAGACGACAGTGGAAAAGGGGAGAAGCAGAAATCGTGAAACAAACGTGAAAACACGTGCTTCAGTAAGACCTTTTTTTTTAAACGGAAAGAAATCCGGATTTATCTGCAGCATCTTGTGGCTTGACCTACACAACCACACGTGAACTAGGCAATATTAGTAGTGTTTATGAGAAATTTTGAGACCACGTTTTTCCCGATCGTCACTGAGGACGCCATGTCTACGCACGGCTCTAATGATTCCGACGCCACCGAACACCCAAGGCATTCTCGGGACACAACCATTGACGACACCACCGGCGGAGGTTTGAATTTGCGCGTACCTAGTGCTAAACTGGATGAGTGTCAATGAATTACTTCACGACGTTTTAAGATTGGAGAAGATATCTCTTGACCGAGGACGGGCCAACCGACAGCCCTTTAGGCAAAGTGAGGGGGGCTCTCTACGCCGGAACGCAACAAGCACAATTCGATACTCTTTTATCAATTTTCTTAAATTATTAATTCACATGCAATTGCATATACAACATATGGGACTCAGCTGGCTCACTATTTAAAGAATAAGCCACGAGGCGGCGCTAAGGTTGCGCGCCAGATACTTTAATTGCGTATAAATGACTCAGCTTGACTTGTTACGCAAATTGATATCAATGCACAACAACTACAATAAATGTCAGTTCTTTTCTCCGTCTCCTCTTTGTGCGATGCTTCGTAGCTTCCCCACTAAGCATAGACGTGCGTATGTTGTTAGTTGAAGATTGTGAAATGAACGACGCATTTAATCGAGAATTGGAACGGAAACGTAAATATGATCACAGGACTTAAATTTAGTAGTTGAAAAGAAAGTACCCCTGTTGATTCTCCCCCCCCCCAAAAAAAAAGATGTTTCTGATACCTTTATGACGGTAATTGATGATGGAAATGGTGGTTTATATTTCCTGGATGCCCCAGTTGAAACAGGCAAGACCTTCCTCATGTCAATAGTTTTAGCCACTGTTCGTGCGAGATCTAACATTGCGGATGCAGTTGCATCTTCTGGAATAGCAACCACATTGTTGGAAGGATGCCGTGCAGCTCACTCAGCATTAAAATTGCCGTTAAATCTTCAATCTATTGAAGAACCAACATGTAATATTGCAGATCACTCCGTAATGGCATCGTGTTGGCGTAATATCAAAAATTATCATCTGGGACGAATGCACAATGACGCATAAGCGTGCATTGGAAGAACTTAAACGAACATTGAAAGATCTACGCAATGACTCAAGATGCTAGTAATTCCAAGATCAACTGCTGCCGGCGAAATAAACGCTTGCCTCAAATCATCAAATCTGTGGCGATATGTGAAGAAGCTTGAGCAAACAACAAACATGAGAGTTGCATTGCAGACCAATACAACTGCGGAAGATTTTTCTGAGCAATTGCTGACTATCGAATTGACTTCATTTCCTCCGAATTTCTGTAACTTTGTCTCATCGAAATACGAACTCATCAACAAACTATTACAAGTATCATTACTAACCACAAAAGCGTTGACAACAAATGGTAGCTAAAAATGAAATTATAGAAGCTAAATAAATCGTAATAATTAGATCACTGGTACACTGTATTCATTCAAATCTACTGTCTGTGTAACAAATGAAGATGAAGTCATCAACTATCCAATTGAATTTTTAAACTCCTTGGATGTGTCTGGCTTACCACCGCACAATTTACAATTGAAAGTTGGTTCCGTAGTAATCATGCTTAGAAATATAAACCGACCAAAACTGTGCAACGGACAGTGTTTGGCGGTAAACAAATTGATGAACAATGTGATTTACGCGATGATACTTAAAGGAAAATTCGAAGGTGTGGAAGTTCTCACTCCGAGGATCCCAATGGTCCCAACCGATATGCCGTTCAAATTTAAACGACTTCAATTTCCTATTCCTCTTGCATTCGCCATGACTATTAACAAATCACAAGGCCATTCCTTGAAAGTTTGTGGTCTGAATCTAGAAAAACCAAGTTTTCCTCGTGGTCAATTATATGTGGCATGTTCACGGGTAGGAAAACCATCTGGCGTTATTTGTTTTGCGCCTGACAATAAAACGAAAAAGGTCGTCAATCACAAATTTGAGTTTAAAACCAAAAGGAAAAAATTGGCAATGGGAACTTCAAAATCAATCAGACAATCTGTCAAAACTAGAGTGGTTGCTTGAATTTTTGAGGCCAAAATGCAATGACACCTTGCGCTTTCAAGAGCCAAAAACCTTATGTATGTTGCAGCCAATGCATACATTTAGTAAATGTATACATTTACTAGTCAATGCATACATTCGCTAAAATTCGTAGTTAAAGTATTCATTGTAACTGAAATGAACACATTAGCTAGTGGATGTATGCATTCACGGGCTGCTTCTAGTCAGTGGGTTGTGGGTTAAATCCGTTGATTAAATCGTTAAATTTGCCGTGAAACCTTAAACCTAACCTTCTTATTCGCGATGCACTGTGTGCTGTTGGCTGTTGCTTTTCTTAATTCAGCGTTTGAGAGAGTATTCCTGGCTGGATTGTTGTTTTTTTTATTCGTGCTGCACCGTGTGCTTTAATCTGTTGCTGTTTGAGAGAGTATACACTGAAGCTGATTGTTGATGGTAAGTGAGTTATTTCAATTATATGTGTCCATAGAAATTAATAATTTTAATTATTTTTAGCCATAAATATAAAAATGGATAAAACAAGCAAACGAAAGATGTAAATCTTTACCAATATATTGCACCTTCTTCTTCTTTCTTCTTCTTTCTCTTTTTGTAGGCATATTGCCTGTTCCTACTTCAGACAGGGTTTAGTGGTCGCTCCATCTCTTTCGGGGTCTCTCCAGGGATCGCTTTCTCCCCTTGGCGATTTGTCCCTGGCTATTCGGACTATTCTGGTTTCGTCCATCCGTTCTATGTGTTTCGTTCCACCGGATTTTTGCGTCTTTGCACCACTGTGTTATGTCTTCTATGTTGCTGTACGCCTTCTGATGTCTTCTGCTCTTATCCGGTCGAGCAGTGTTTTGCCATTCCGCGTTTCTTAGTGTCCCTATTTCCGCGGGTGGTGAGCAATTCTGTGTGGCTGTCGCCCCTGCACGCGTTTCTGCTGAAAGTATGTAAATATAAGCCTGACTGCCTTGTAGATGGAAACTTTCGTCTCTGTTCTTAGATGTTTGTTGTCCCAAATCGTGTTCCTAGGCATCCCAAGTTAGCTCCCTCAGTCTCCCTTTCAACTTGCTCTGCTACTTCTTTTCCACCTCCACTGCTGGATGGTGTTGCTACCATATTTGGAACTCGCTCACTTGTTGTACGATTTGTCCATCGACTTCAAAGTTTGCATCTTATTGGGTGTGGTGCGATGACCATGCATTTGGTTTTTTCTCTGTTGCTATCTCCATGTTGAGGGTTTTGCTGGCAATGTTAAACTGGTGTAGATATTATTATTTTATTTTTAAAATTATTGAAAGATAATTTATTAACTTAAAATTTTCATGTAATTATATTATGTAAAATCGAACATTAGCCTTGAAACATTATTGTTGGCATTAAGCCTCGGAGAATTCAAATACGTTCGAAATGCTCGACTCTTCTCGGGAAGTTTTTATTATTTACATTTGTTCTTGTATAACTATTTTACCAAATATACCTAATATGGATCATTTTTCAATATCGATAATCTTGTATGATATTTATGTAGACTGTGTGTACTTGCATCTTTCTCAAATAAATAATTATTTATTTATTTTAAATAATTTCTCATATACACAGCACTGAGCTAGCCTACAACATCATCTACGTCCCAATCTACCGCAACCGATTCGATTTCCTTTAACGTCTGCTCCAAATGCAGAACCAGACCCATTGCCATGCACTTCAATACTTGGTTAGTTAATTAAAATTTTTTATTTGTTAGTTATTGTTCATTTTAAAAACAAGTAAATCTGAATCGACTGTTTTTGAAGTGATTCCATTATTGTTTCTGTAAAAATACAAATCTCAAAAAATCTTCTTGACATTATTTATTTATTTTCAATTATAAAATTGCTGCGCACGTTATTATTTACAGAAATATTGACCAAAATTCAACATTAGTAAATGATGAAACCAGTAATATCGAAGACTCGGAAAATACTGTTGAGGGGGACAATACAGATTGTGAAGTAGATGTACAAAGTTTTCGAGATGATGAGTCAGCAAAGAAATGTTTTTTTTTGTGAAAAAGTCAATATAAAACGTAGGGCGACAAATTTACTGTCGTAAAATTAAAAACAAAATGTCCTTTCTGGAAAAAATTAAAAATTATTCAACAGAACTGGGTGATATAGAGATGTTACTAAAAATTCAAGACGAAACTAACTCGGTTAACGATGATTTTTTGGCGTATCTACAATATATGTAGTGTGAATTATTTTGCGAAATACCAAAGGAAAACGAATCCACCTCCAAGTAATGATTGGGCTACGAAACGAGAAGGCCATAAAATTGCCAGAGAACGATTGATTAATTATATTCAGCAAGAAATTATTATAAATCGACGAGTGATGTCATTAGCTCACTTGAAATATTGTTATGCTGAATTTGTGAAAGAAATGTATGACTACGCAAATTTAGAAGCTACCACATTCAGCAATAAAGCTCTTAAGGATTTTATACAAGCTCAATTAAGACACAAAATATCATTGGTTAATATTTCTAATCAACAATTTGTTATTTCATCTGATGTAGATATTGAAACAACCGATGATGAAGAAATCAGTAATATATTATTTCAACAAGAAGCACAGGATTTCGCCTTGAAATATCGAGAAAATATATTGAAAATTTAAAAAAAACCTTTAACTGATTTCATTGATAGTGAAGTATTAAATGAAGGAGAGTGCGATGTTCCAAAATGGTTGGATTTATTTTGGACTACTGCTTTGAACGGTATTGGCAAAGAAAGCTGCGATCGGGTTCAGAGATTGTCTTCATGTTATTCGCAGGACTCAATCTACAGTATTACTAAAGGTTATATTAAACCGCGAAAACATATTTTACTGGGTATAACAATGAAAAGCCCTACGGGAAGCAAAAAAGTTGTGGATATAAACACACCTTGAGCGGGGCGTCTATCCGTAGACGATCTGCGGATTGTGCACTATAGGCGGGGCGTCTATCCGTAGACGCTCTGAAACTCTTGCGCTGACTTACTATTCAATGCTCTTTCTAGCGACCAAGGGTCGAAAAATTGAAATTACTTACATTGCATCCCCACATTGTTGAATCGACGATTTATAGGTGATGATTAGTTGCGTGCAGCACTACTAGATTTATGTTTATTTGATTTGAATATTATACTGAATACTTGAGCCTTGAATTTGTGGCGTTTATTCGTATAATTTACAGCACTGCAGTCGGATTTTTCCGTCGACATATGATTCTTGACTTCACGCACAATAAATAAACAATAAATATACCCCGGCGACAGGGTTTCTTAAGCAACCGGAATTATTCTTCAGTTGATTTCCCTCGAGATCAGTTTAGTTTGTCAACCGCCATGGAGTTTGAAAGTGAGAGTGAGTTTTTCGCGGATAATTTATCAGACATTGAGCAGCCGGATCTGAGTGATGATAGTGATAGTGAGGACATTTTTACAAGACGAAGAAACCCTAGAATACCGCTACAGTCTAGCACATCAAGTGATAGTGAAGATGAAATCATCCCGGATTGGTCCGAGACTGATACTGAACCGGTAATTGAAGATTTTCTTGGACAAGTTGGGGTAGTCATGATGCCTGAAAATCCCGCTAGTATAATGAGCGTACTTCAACTTTTTATTGGTGACGATTTGTTTGAGTACATGGCACAAGAAACAAATAGATATCACGCCCAAAATATACATAAATTTAAAGTTAGTGCCAAAACGCTAAAGTGGAGAGATGTTTCTGTGTCAGACATGAAAAAGATGATGGGCTTGCTTCTGCTGATGGGAAAAGTGCGCAAGGATTCAAGGGACGAGTACTGGTCAACTGATGAAACCATCGAAACACCAATTTTTGCCCGAATATTGAGTAGAGACCGATTCCGTCAAATATGGGCTGCTTGGCATTTTTCGTGTCAACGCCGAAGCGGATCTGTCAGCTGACCGTCTACAAAAAGTTAGACCGATCCTAGACTATTTTCTCCCAAAATTTAAAAATGTCTATAAACCAAAGAGGGAATTATCTTTAGATGAGAGCATCATGGCATGGAGAGGAAGATTAGTCTTTAAGGTTTACAACGCGTCGAAAATAAATAAATATGGGGTATTGATACGAATGGTTTGCGAAGCCACTTCCGGGTATGTGTGCAATCTCCGAGTATACTCCGGGCAGGGATATCCACTTCAAGCTTTCATCTTTTAGACCCGTATTTGAACTTGTGGCATCATGTATATATGGATAATTTTTATAACAGTGTAGATACGTCGGAATTATTGTTGCGGAATAAAGTGCGTAGTTGTGGGACGATTAGACAAAATCGCGGGCTGCCACTTTCTTTAAAAAATATAAAATTACAAAAGGGTCAAACATCCTTCCGTCGTCGCCAGGATGTGTTATTGCAAGTTTGGCAACATAAACGCACCGTGAGAATGATTTCCACCATTCATTCAGCGACCATGGTAGAAAGTGAAAACATGGACTGGGCGACGAAGGAAAAAATATGGAAGCCAATATCAATCATCGACTATAATAAGTTTATGAAGGGTGTTGATCGCGCGGACCAGTATTTATCATATTTTTCCATAGTTCGGCGTACCAAAAAATGGACTAAAAGACTAACTATGTATTTATTCAATTGTGCGCTGTTTAATCATGTGTTTCGAACCATAAATGCAGTCAAAAAGACTTTATAAATCATTTCTTTTACTACATGTTGCAAAAAGAGTGGATAAAAAGCTGCTGATGAAGTGGCAGAAGAGGCAGTACCAAGCACTTCACGCATCAAATCGCGATATCCCACAAGGCTTCACGCAAGAAAGCACAAGTGTAAAAATATTACGGGAAATAGCGCAATATAGGGTACAACGCAGCTCTAAAGTTCGTGCTGCCAAGAAAAGAAAAAGCCGTACCTGCTTTATGTGCCAGCAATGCAATGTGCCTCTTCATATAAGGGTGATTGTTTTTTGCATCATACCAGCCACAAAATATTAGCCAGAGAATGTTTTACTAATAGTTACTTATATTTTTATTTTTTATAGTTATATTTTATATATTTTATATTTTATATTTTTATAGTTATATTTTATATTTTATATTTTATACTTACGCAAACACAACAAAATACAATAACAAAACATTGCTCTTGAGAACTGCGTTTGACT
Source organism: Dalotia coriaria (assembly GCF_025399875.1). Classification (NCBI taxonomy): domain Eukaryota; kingdom Metazoa; phylum Arthropoda; class Insecta; order Coleoptera; family Staphylinidae; genus Dalotia; species Dalotia coriaria. The sequence goes on from NW_027045478.1 coordinate 28,928, forward strand.
GTGTTTATTTCAGAGTCACAGTACTGACGCGCCAAATCGCCCGCCACAGCAAGTTCAGTCGACTGATTCAGCGCAGCCGCTCGAAGTGTGTTAAGCAGACAAGGTTACTGCATCACTTATCCAAGGTACTCGGAATTGAGACGTCTGCTTTGGCTATTCTTGTGCCACTACTAACCGATCATGTCCTGCCGGCATTCAACCAACTTCTTTACTATCATCTGAGTAGCGTGATAATTTCGACAGATATGAGTCAAGCTCTGTAAAAATACCGTACGACACTGTAAAATACCATCTAAATATCCCATTAAAAAGAAGAATTGAACATCATCAAAAAGGAACGATGCATCCACTGAAGCTCAACAGAATTTATCAGTTAATGTTCGTGATTTGATTGGCCGTAGAAAACGTTCGGGTTTGAGGAACAGACATTTGAAAAATGTACCGTACGCTGAAGCAAACGTCGTCCAGAATTTGGCGTAGTAGTGTAGCGTCATCTGAAGAACCGCAAAAATTTAATTAATTTTCAGCACAGATATTTTACATGGATATTTTCTCCCATAACTTTCACCCCCAAACAAGCCAATGTGGGTAGGATATAATGCCAAAATTTTAAAAGATGACAGTAGAATTCAAAAGATTGGAGTATATTTAACGCAAAATTAATAATTCACCCACGGATCCGCCGTTGTAAAGGAGACTATGCGAAGAAGTTTTAAATCGCTTCGGAATGTCAGAAAAATTTCTTCAGCGTTACTTACTACTTAGCTATGGCCAAAATTGCTTTACGATACAGAGTGCGGAGGATGAATTTCAAAAACTTTCATTAATTTTGGACCTCTGCATAATGTTATCATCTATGAAAGCTATCGGAAAGTAAATCTCTATAAGTGGACCGCCAAATGTCACCTTTAGTAGATAGCGAAATTTTTGGCCAGTGGTTCTATCAGTTCCTTTTATAAGTGGAAAACACTTTAATCATGCAGGAAAATTCATCCTCTACTTTCTCTTGCTTTGCAGATTTTGCATTTGGAAAGGTTTTACAGCATTACTGCTAAACCTGGAAAATATTAAAAGAATACTTAGAAATATTTAATAAGCAACAAACGATGACCATGTCGTCCCCAACAAAATCATATTTAACAAAATATGAAGAATATAAAAATGAAACTTCTTCTTTAAATGCAAGTCATGGTAAAACACCTCAAATTTATTTAATGTACACATACATTAGTAGAATATTATCTCCAATTAGAATATAGTATCTTGTATAGGTGACTGCGCCTATTCGTACACACTTTACCGAAAAAATAACAAATGTCTTTTTTTTTTTTCAACAAATCATCATAATTATGCAAGGCATATACCATTTATTGATAAGTTGATAAATATTGAAACTACACATCCCGGATTGCTTTGATGATTGTCAAAAGAGCTCTTACAGGGCATTCGAAGAACAATGAAACCTTTTTTCACAATCCCAGTTGATTTTAACACTTGAACAAATAATCAACGCTGATGCTGCTTCTAAAGCTTCTGAATTATTAATATTACAAACCTTTTCTCTGCAAGACAAAAATGGTCAATTATTCATTCACATGCAAAGTATTATATCTAAAGCAATGGAGTTTTGTAATATAGAAATCAACAGATGATATTACGAATGATTTAAAGAAGTCAACTATTAATAAATCTACAAAACCTAGAAGTACTGATGCAACTGATAAAGCAGTATACCAATCCTTTTGCATTAGAGCCGCCTGGAAGATCATCTTTACAATATATATCGAAAGGTCAGTCAGTGAACGATGAAATATATAAATTTTTATCATCAGTTGAGATCTAAAGGCGAAAACAACAAAAGAATTTCATTGCTGAGACTCCGAGCTACACCAGATAGGTTTCGACAAGTCGTCACTAAAAATAAAAAATAATTAATTTTGGAGCAGCCAAAAACGTCAAAATTAATGAAAAGAGAAGCAGATACAAAGAGATGTTTTTGGTCGTCTACTTTATGCTACTACAAAATAAATTGATAGAAAAAGCATTAAGTTACCTCTAGCTCCTATTCCATTTTCACTTTGTCACACTAATGGAACAATTTGCAAGACCCCCAAATCTAGATTACTAATGAATTACTAGAATATCAAACTGAAATACTAAACCTCCGCTAAGACATTCACTTAGTAGATGGATTTTATTTATTACATACATTGAAGAACCTTCCAAACAAATATGGTAAAATCTCGATGCATATATTAAAAATACTTACATATAACAGAAAAAGAAGGGCTATTATATTTGACAAATACAAAACCCAGTATTGATTTTGAAACATGATCGAGAGGTGAAGAGGACACACAGTATGACGTAATACGTAAAGACTCTAATCGTCCTGTAGATTTCTGCAAATTATTGCGAGCAACAACTTTTAAAGAAAATTTGTCGAATTTTTAATTGAAGATTGACAAGGACGAATTTATTATATTGATCACAGGAAAACTGTTAAACTTAACTATGATCAATGTTACAATTATGAGGTGTCGCGTGAAAATAAATAAAAGAGTCATTGACTATAACCTCTCGTGTTATCATGAAGAAGCTGATACCAAATTGTATAAATTACATTTGTCAATTAAATACTAACTATCGTGTGCAGAGATACATTGTACAGATTCTGATATACCAATAATAATGCTGGCTAATTTTAAGTATTTAAAGATGAAATTCAAGTAATAATTAATTTAAGCACGAGTAAAAAAAATGTACTTAAACATAAAATGAAATGTATGAAAACTTGGGGACCAATTATCTTGTTCACTCGCTATATGCCATATTTTTACAGGAAATGATTATAATCCCGCTTTCGTAAAGGAAAAAGAGACCTTAGTATTTTAAAAGAAAAATAAAAATTTCAAGAGGCTTTTATTCGACCCTACGGATTGAAAATACAGCACAACAAATATCGAATGAGGTATTTCAAATTATTGAAGAGTATGTATGCAGAGTGTATTCATTAAAATAAAATGATATCAACAAAGGACGGTAATGAGTTATTTGAAAAAGGATATAGATCAAAAAATCAGAATGAAAAAAAAATTTTAAAACAAAATCGTAGGATATGATCCTTCCAGTTTGCCACCAACAAAAGAAGAATTGTTACAACAAATTAAAAAGAACTGTATTTATCTGCAATGCATGGTGTAACGCATATATGCGGTGCCCCACGGAAAAATTGCCGGAAAATTTGATGGACACAATTGATGCTAAAATATGAATACTATTCTTGATGGTCCCAAAAGTCCATCTTTTGAAGAATTATCTCTGGAAATACAAGGTAACCTATTTATACTATTGTTATTTATTATTGATTGATTATTCATTATTATATAATTTACTTAATTTTTAATGTTATTATAGAGTCAGTATATCACAAGTGAGGAAAGGAAACAAAATGAAGATGACAGCGATGTTAGTAAAGGAAGATTATGATTCATCGGATGAATATGATGAAGATTAATTTTTGTTATCTATAAATACACCAATTTTTGTACCTCATTTTCAAAAAAAATAAACTATTTAAATTTTAAAAAGATTTTCTCACTGTATCCGTTAGAAATCGGAAAACGAAAAATGACAATTTTTGTCGGACTAGTGATACATACCTGTTTTTGTAGGACATTGTTTTATTTGGGCACAGAACACACTAACCTATTATGTAATATTTTTTGTCCTACAGTTAGTAATGAGAAAAATGGTCTTATGTATTAGCAAATTAAATTTCTGAGCGTAGGACTGGGATAACATACCACGGAATTTGTAGGACAATATGACTGTGACATTTATATATATATTAATTCAAGAATAAAAAAAAATCCAGCTGGTTAGTAATAATTTTGGTGATCTCGTTATCAATACATGTTGAGGGGGAGACTCTTGATGAAACCATAGATTTTGTAGGACAAATATTTTTTCAAATAATTTAGATAATTATCTTAAGAATTAATAAAAAACAATCCAGTTAGTAATTAATATTTGAGAATTATCAAATCGACATATTTTATCATTACACCGTTAACTACCACAATCAAAATTTTCGCACAGGAAATTGTTAAGGTCTTATCAAAATGAAGCTACTCACGGAAATTAGCTTGATAGTAATCAAGTCACAAAAATACCCCCGGATCCTTTACTATAACTTATCAAAGAAATCTGCAAGAACGTGTAAGTATCTGTGTTATCTTTTTCTTTGTTTAATGAATATTATATTTGCCTGTAAATTAGGTTTCTACATTTGATAAAAATAATCTTATTCTAATCTATTTGAAAAGGGAGGTTATGGGAAGCATTGGGCACGCAGGTAGGAGGGAGGTTTGGGCATGCCCAATGCTCCCTCTGTTTTTAGTGTATTTTGGTGTCTTTTTGCTATGCCTATTGGATTGAGTGGTTAATCATTTCTTTTTAGGACAATGCCGTTTTCATTTAAAAAGAAAAATAAGCGACGTGAAATTCCTAAAGATATTATTTTGCGCGCATTGGAAGAAGTTTTCAAAGGTGCTAAAATTAAAAGTACTGCGAATAAATATCACATACCAAGATCTAATCTTCAAAGGTATATCAAGCAGGGTGGTGTCGTAAAAGATAATTTCAAATTTATATCGTCTCAAATATTCACAAAAGATGAAGAAGAGAAAATTTCGGAATATCTTGTAACATCTTTTAAACTAAACCATGGACTATCAAAACTGAAAACACGCGAATTGGTTTACGAATACGCCACTGCCATTAAAAAGAAAAATACCAGATAACTGACAGAGAAGAAACTTGCATCCAAAGACTGGATAAGGGGATATTTTAAAAGACAGCCTCAACTTTCGATAAGGACACCAGAGGCTACCAGTCTGTCACGGACCACAAGCTTCAATAAGACAAATGTCGGAAATTTTTTTGAAAATCTTAAAACTGTGTATGAACGGCATCGCTTCGGCCCTGAGTCTATTTACAATATAGACGAAACTGGATTATCAACGGTGCAACGAACCCAGAAAGTGATTATTGCTCTATAGAATGCCAAAAAGCAAATGTCAGGATGAAAGAGGGACGCTTGTAACGGTTTGCTGCGGTATTAATGCATTGGGTAACTCAATACCACCAGTTTTTAAATCATTTTATACAAAATATTAGGTCATTTATTTATCGATGTTCGAAGTACGAAGTCTGCCGGGTCAGCTAGTTTCATATAGAAATTATAATTTTATGATAAATAAAAAAAATGCGCACTCTTGCCCCACATGACTCTACACGAGAGCAGAATGCTCATTAGTAAAAGAGGGTATTGCACGAAATTTCGGCGGGAAAATTTTTTATAATTCTGTAGTGATAAGAATTGTTTTAACGTGCATCGAATATTTGGCACAATTCGATGGTTTTCTGCAGGGTCATTTAAAAAAAAAACTAGTAAAAAAAAACTATTTGTCGCACACAGTTCGTGATGAATTTATTGAATTAATGGCAAAAGGAACTCTGCCAACATGCCTCGAAGCGGATCGAGTAGTTTCGAGGTTATGTTGACGGTCCTAAGCCCGTGTAAAAGAGGAAGGTTCTAGGGTCAGGTTAGCGACCTGCCCTACGTAAAATAATCCCATGTGCTCAAAGAAAACACTCTATGCCTCGGAAAGGAACGGATACAACGACGACGACAAATACGCAAAGAAAATGGAAACGAAAACACATCTTCAGAATTGCCACATGGAATATCGACACTGAGAAACAGAGAACAAGAACTTGCCATGAGTTACTAACGAAGAAAATCGGACGTGTGCGCGATCTTTTCAGGAAACACACAAGAAAGGTAAAGGACAGACCACAGGAAAGATAACAAATACATGCTTTTACAGCGGAGTAGCAAAAGAAACAAGAGCTAAAGAAGGCGTAGGGAATTCTCATCCATACTAAATATGCCAATGAAATCGGAATGCAAATATATCAACCCTGCATTATAGTGGTCCGAATAAAGTTCAAGAACGAAACATTCATTTCATTGAATCTATGCTCCAGAAAAACTGCAGACAAGAATTTATTAGATCAGCCTTTTTAACCAATTACAACAAGCAATGGACGAAATCCCAAAACAGACCCAGTCATCAATTTGGTGATCAATTCACGGATTGAAATGACCTATCACCAGGTGTTAAACAAAAAGTTCAATGAGCCGAACAAAATGAAAAATGGAGAACTACTTATAAAACCTATGCACAACAAAACGAGCCAAGAATTACTAACACCTATTTCATGCATACAATAATTACAAATACACTTTAGCAACAACAGTCGAGGTCTCCAGTCAATGATTGACTTTATAATAACCAATCGCAAGATACACCCACGAACAATACTGGATACAAAGTGCTTAACTCTGCAAAACCTAGAAGTGACCACAACCTACTAATGACGAAAAATCCGAATAAATAAAATAATACACAAACAAATACCCCAAAAAGCAGGAACACCTAAGATCAATATAGAAAATATCCATGTAGAATCAACAAGAAAACTACATCAGGACAGACTTGAAACTCAGATCAACAACAAGCAACTAACAACAGGATTCTGAAGATGTTGAGGAGAGATGGTAAATACTCAAAACCTGCATTATAAATGCCGCAGCGAAGCGTTTGGAGAAAGAACAACCAAAAAACGCAATACTCATTAAGAGGAAGACCCCGTGGTTCTGTGAAGAGATTAAGAACAAATGCAGAGAGAAGAGACAGGCATACCTCAGATACAGGTCAGATAGAACAGAAAGATCTTAGAGCATACAAAGAATAAGAAATGAGACCCATGAACTGGTCAGGTCAAAAGCAAGAATACTCGAACAAGCTCTCCAAACAACCTCGAACATGACATCTACGGTCTCCAAAAGAGATATGGAGGATTTATACGCGGTCAGCGAAAAGAAATAAATGAAATAATTGAAATCTCGCATATCCAAGAGAATCAATGGATAAAATATCCAAAGAAATGTACGCAGACCAAACAGACGTTAAGCCCCACAAATCCAATCACAACAATAACTGAGGAAACCATCGTGATAACAGAACAAGAAGTTGAAGAAACAACTAAAAACGCTGGAAGAATCGAAAATCAGCGGCATGATGAAATACCAAATGAACTTGAAATACGGGGAGGCAAACCACTCATACACCAACTCACGAAACTAATCAACGCAGTAATTAACCCCAATACATACCACAGACTGGAAAACAAGTGTTCTTATCCTTCCTTCTATAAGAAGGAGAAAAAATCGGATCCAAGAAACTACAGAGGTATTAATCTATTGTGCGCACCGTAATGGTTAACAACCAAAATAGTAGCAAGAAGATCGGAAGGCGACCTTTATTTGGAAGACGAAATACAGGTTTCACAAAGGAAGATCTTGCACGATGCCATATTTATCATAAGGCAAGTGAAAAGAAAATCATTAGAATTAACAGACCAGCTTTTCTATGCTTTGTGGTGACCTAGTAAAAGCGTTTTGATAAAGTCAAAATAACCGACATTGTGCATTTGTTATATAAGCGAAACATCTCGCTGAGAATAATCAAAACCATCGAGAATATATATGCAAATAACAGCATGAAAGCCAAAATCCACGGACAATTAAGCGAGACCATACCCACAGGAACGGCATCAGACAAGGCGATCAGCCCGCTATTATTTAATATAATTATGGATGAAATCGAAAAGGTCAAAACAAAACGTGGGTACCCTATGGGCGACACACCATAAGCGAAGCTCGCTACGCAGATGACGCAATCTCTACTGGCAAGGAGCGAGGATGATCTGCAGCGAATACTCACGAATTCAACACCACTGCGAAATGTTTAATATGCAGATATCATCGGAAAAAACCGCGCATGACAAATCAGCATAAACCCAATAAGGTGCAAACTAGAAATCGATGGAAAAATCATCGAACAGGTCAATAAATTCAATTATCTTGGCACCCTAATAACCAGCAACGGACAAACTGAAGAAGAATTAAACACAGGTGGATAAAGCATGCAGAATAGCAGGCTGCCCCAACGACAGGATCTGGAGGAATAACAATCTGCAACAGCCACAAAGACAGAATATACAAGGGCAGTCATCCGGCCCAATCCTTACCTATAACCTGTGAAACACCGGAAACCACGCAAACAGCAAGAAATGGCTCACGGCAGAGATGAAAATCCCTACGACGCATCAAGAACAAGACTCTTAGAGATAGAATCAGGAACACCGATATAAGAAAGCATGCCATATCGAGAACATCAAGAATGGACCAGTCAATGAAAAACGAATGGAAACGAACACATAACGAGAATGGCAGAAACAAGAACCGTGAAGATAGCACGGGACTCAATCCCCCTAGGCAAAAGATCTCCAGGAAGGCCTCGCAAACGTTGGAAAGACGGACTATTGTAGAGTGGATGAACAGGCACAGTTATGCCTAATCCCAGAAGAAGAAGAAGAAGAAGAATGGCAAAAGGAGTTAAGTTAAATTCAGCTTCATTCCCAATGTAGGGGAGACCGGGGCTGGTTCTAACAGGGGCAGGTATTAACAGGGAAAAGGCAAAAAAAAAGTGCTATTAATAGAATAGATTCCGTAAAAAAAAGTTCATCAGGAAGAGAGCTCAGATGAAGATGACTCTATATGCTTAATTTGTGGCATAGCTTACAGTGAGGACACTTCTGGAATAGATTGGATTGAATGTATCACATGTAAGAGTTGGTCTCATGCAAATTGCAGCAAAGGTGGTGTATTGAGATATATATGTATGAACTGCAATTCGGACGACGATTACAGAGAGTAGAATTAGAAGTATAAGTATTTTTGTTTTGTTAATTTAAGTTAATTTTTTTCGAAGATGTTTATTTTTAGTTTAAAAGAAATGCTATGAAAGATGAAGTTTACTTAATGTTAATGTTGATAAGATATCCCTTGATTTTTTGAAAGAAAATGTTTAATATTTTGTTTTGAAATAATAATAGGCATTTAATATTTTGTAAGAGAATATTTGATTAAGTTTAAGATAGGTAACTGCTATAAAAGCCAAAGTTATGTTACTTAATTATCACTTAGCGTTAAAATATCACACAGCATGTACTGAATCTGGTGAGACAACAATTTGTTGAATTGAAATAATATAAGAAGAAATAAAGGTTGATTTTTGTAGATTAACTGGTGTTTAATTTTTGGTAAAAGTTTAAATTTGATCATTACCCTTCCTGTTAAAACTTACCCCAGCGCTGTTAAAACCAGCCCCAAGGCTGGGGTAAGTTTTAACACGTGAGTTTCTTTAGAAAAACTGTTATTATTCAGAAAGTAATACGTTAACAATTATTTTGATATGCTTTATTCAAAGTCCCATAAATTACGAATTAAATGGCCTAAAATCATGTATCTAAAGCAAAAGGTTGAGTAGCTATAGAAGTTAGTTTCAAAATTGTTAGAACCAGCCCCGGTCTCCCCTACGAGAAGCAAAGTACTTTTTAATCATAGTAGATTCGACTCCGCATAAAGCCCATATTGACCAGTTAACTTTTATTTTAAGATTCCTAGATAACACTGGCAATATTATAGAACGATTTTTGGGATTTATTAATTTAGAACTGCATGAAGCGAATTATTTACAAAAACGTATTTTACAATATTTAAATGATATCGCTCGTCATTAAAAATGGCTGGCAAATACTATGGCCTCCAGGCAAAAATTAAGGAGCATTCGAGCACCGCAATATTTACCCATTGTACTAGTCACGGTCAGAGCCACTGTTCGTTCGAGATCCCACATTGCGATTGCAGTTGCATCTTCGGGAACATTAGCCACATAGTTAGAAGGATGTAGTAGGTACAGCTCACTCAGCATTAAAATTGCCGTTAAATCTTCAAACTATTGAAGAACCAACAAGTAATATTGCAAAACAGTCTGCAATGGCCAAAGTTTTATCAACATCAAAAATCATCATCTCGGACGAACGCAGATTGACGCATAAACGTGGATTATAAGCATTTAATCGAACATTGAAAAAACTTTGCAATGACTCGATATGTTTTGGAGGCGCAATGATTTTACTGCCTGGTGATTTCCGCCAAACACGGCGGCTAAAATTAAATACGGTTTGTCGTTCACAATGTATCGACAAAAATGTCAATTGACTCAATGCCCCCAGGAAGAGAACCTCCATCGCAGAACCAAACGTGGAACGACTGAGGGCGTTTGGGAGCTCCAGGGGCGCGCTGCGAAGCATAATCGTAAAAAGCCCGTCGCAGCCTCCACCACCGCCACCGCTGCCCCCGCTGTTAAGGCTTCCGGCCACGGCAGCACTACGGGCATAACACCGCGGCCACTAGACGACCGTGCGCTCTACCCCGCGCAAGCTCAGCGCGCCACACGTGACATCAACACTCCCCCCGGCATGCTGCTTAAAGACCGGACGCAGTTCACGCGAGTCGAAAACGTCCTACGCGAAAATAAAATCCCGCACCGATTCTCGCGCTCGTCGAAATCGGGCATCTGGATCTACCTAAACACCATCAACGACTTCAGAAACACGACGGCTAGCTTCGCAAAAGTCAAAATCGACATTGCCACCACGGTACTAGACAACGAACGCCCGCTTAACACCGTCCACATCGGTATCGGTGAGGAACTCAGCGAAGAACAAATCAAATCGGAAATCACGCGTATGGGGTTCCAGATTACTTACATACGTCGCATGCGCTCGAACAACGGTAGCGAGCGATTCGAAACTCTCGTTTCAATTGCGCGAACGGATAATTGCGAAAACATATTCTCAGTTAATCGCATCCGGGGGCTCGAATGCCGTTTTGAGCGTAAACTCCCCGACAAGCTGGGACTGATCTGTCGTCGCTGTCAGAGATTCGGCCACACTGCACGTTTCTGCACGCGTTTGTTTGCGGCTACTGCGCCGGCTCGCACTACTCCATCAGTTGCGAACACGCTGAAAACCGTGACCACCGTCAGTGCGCGAACTGCGGGGGGGCACACCCCGCTTTCCCGCGCAGCTGCCCAGCGCGTCGCCATCACGCCGGTGTGGAAGACACCACTCCGCTCGCACCGACCGCTCCGCCGATCAACAACGCGGACAAATTCCCAGGGCTTCGCCCCTCGACCCGCACCGCCACGTGTGCATTACCACCACTCGCACACCCCTCAACTACTACCCCGGTCGCGCGGGCCCCTCTTGCGTCGTCTTATGTTGCAACAGCAGCTTTGCCCGCCGTCGCTTCTTCTTCGCCAGCTCCGTCGGCAAACATCACTAACGCCCTTTTACAGGCAATGCAGGGGCTTATGCCCATGTTCACGAACATGTTACTGCAAGCGGTGAATTCTCTCAGCGCGGCCTCCACGCAGCCGGCCTCACTCCAACCAACACCGCAGTCACAAACGCAGTAGGGCGTCTCTCCGGTTCTCTCTTCCCTCTCAGCCAACGCACTGCGTCACCCCCTCAACATCCTGTGCAAAGAAATCAAGAGTCGGATCGCTCAACTTTTGAGCGAGCGTAAAGAGGCGTATTGCGCCGAAGCGGAAGAAAGCCCGAAAGAGGCGTATTGCGCCGAAGCGGAAGAAAGCCCGAAAGCGGCTATCCGTATCGCACGCAAATTCCGCCGATGGGCCCCACAGCTGCCCCCTCTGCGCGTTGGTAACAGAATGTTCCACGCAGACGCGGAGAAGGCGGAGATTTTTGCGGAGTCGCTACACAACCAGTGCCAGCCCAACGAGTGCACAGGAGAGCACAGTGAATTTCACCGCGAGGTGGAAGAATCTGTGTCGAACTTCCGCTTCCCACAGTCCACTCCGCGTATCGCCACACCCGACGAGATCGAAAGCCACATCCGTGCTTTGAAAAGCCGGAAAGCACCCGGCTTGGACGGCATCAGTAATAAATAGATTACTGAAGAGTTTGCCAAAAAAAAGCTCCGTGTTAACATCTGCGACATCGTGAACGGCATGCTGCGACTCGGCTACTTCCCCGACGCGTGGAAGGAAGCCGTGGTCGTTTGCATCCCAAAGCACGGCAAACCACACTCGCAACCGGACAGCTGTCAAGCTGTCCAAGCTGGCAGAGGGTGTCATACTAACGCGACTACAAGAGCACATCGACGCACACAACATCATCCAAGCCGACCAGTGCGGCTTCAGGAAAGAGCACGGCACACTCCACCAGCTACTCCGGGTCACCGAATACGTCGCCGAAAACCCGAATCGGCGTCGTCACACAGCCATGCTTCTGCTCGACGTTCGTCAAGCGTTCGACAGAGTATGGCACGACGGACTTATAGGTATTCAAACTGCGTAATTTCAACTTCCCATATTATTTAATTGCTTGTATTGAGTCTTTTCTCAGAAATCGGCGTCTGCGTGTGCGCGTTGGCAAGGAACTTTCTTCTTCACGGTCGATTAGTGCCGGTGTCCCACAGGGCTCGAAACTATCACCGGTCCTTTTCAACGTGTACTGCGCTGACATCCCGACCAGGGCAAGAGTCGAGATCGCACTCTACGCCGACGACATCGCTCTCATCTCTTCCAGCCCCGATCCGAAAACCTGTGCGCAACGAGAGTAAGTCTGAAGCTGTTATGTTTTCCCGCAGGCACAGCTACCACACTCCGCGCCTTAGCATCAACCGGAAACACATACCGTGGAGTCCATGTGTTAAATACCTCGGTATTTACCTGGACCGGCGGTTATCGTGGATCCGGCACATCAACTACGCTAGACAGAAAGCCCGCGCCATCTTCTCACAACTTAGGCCGATGTTTAACTGCACCCAGCTGAGCAGCAGTACAAAACTACGAATCTTTACCGCATTCGTCCGCAGCGTCATGACGTACGGCATCCCGATCTGGGGTTCCACGGAGCCACGACGCCTGGCCAGCCTGCAGGGCACTTTCATGCGCCTGCTCAGACGCAGCGTGGGCTTCCATTGGTGCGTGCGAAACACGCAGGTGCTCTACGAAACTGGGCTGCCTGATCTCCACGATTTTGCGACCCGGCTAGCAGAAAACCTGCACAGCACGCTGCAACACCACCCAAACCCCGTCATCGCGCGGCTAGCTGACCTTCGCCCGAAAACATATGATATTTACCGCCGCCCATGCTGCCTAGTCTCAACCAACTAGGCAACCCACTCCACGCAAGCACAATCTCGAACTGTTAATTTAATTTAATTACATAAATATGTACACCTTCATCTGCACTGTGCGCTCCCTTGCGCACAGTTCCCACATCCACTCATCCTCGACAAACAAAACTTCATGCTAGCTCCCTCTAGGTAGCAATACCTTAGGAGCTCTACATCATACTGGTTCAGGGTTCAAGCCCATCGGGGCAAACTCTCCGAGGTGTGTTTTTAGTGGGTCGGGTACGTCGCCTTCTGCGAGGCCTAAACCCCACACGCTGGTCACTCGATCCGGCCAGCCGTCTGTCAAGCAGATTTTTACACCTCAAGTCAAAAAAAAAAAAAAAAAGTTCCAGCAACCGTCGCAATGGACGGCGTCACGGACGGCGTCACGGACGCCGGCCACTCCGACGCCTCCACTGAGTCCGCTACCGCCTCGAACTCCGCCGCAACGCTCATGGGTAAGTCCCGTGAGTCATTTCTTAAAACTAAATCGCGCGATGGCGCAAAAACTGCCCGCAGGCGCGTTCGAGCGAAGCTGCTCGACGATGACGACCGCCATGTCGAACGTGCCCGCACGTCCGACAGCGAGAACGGCTCCGTCGTCCGCAGCCGCTCCTCCCTCACCACCACCTCCACGGCGACGCTGCCCACCGCGACTTCTGCGGCGCTCGTCGCGGCTCCCGTGCCGGCCGCTTTATGCGCGCCCCCGTCGCCGGTCGAGCCACCATCTGCAGCCTCAGAGACTTCACGGAGCCTAATGCCTCCTCCTCCTCCGCCGGCCCCGCTGTCCGCCGCCTCCCATCCGAGGGACCTGGAGAACGCAATGCTGCGCGAGCAGCTGAAGTCGCAGGCCGAGCAACTAACCGCCATGACTGCCGAGATACGCCGCCAAACGGATCTGCTCATGGCGCTGCATGCGCCTGCCGCCCCCTCCACCTACGAAGAAGAAGTTGCATCCGCTCGACATTCCGGGCGTCACTGGGCGCAAGTTGTTCCCGGACGTTGCCGGCAAGGACGCCGGGGAGCGGCTGACTACGGCCAATGCCGCAGCGTGATCTGCTCGCAGCACCGAAGGCACATCGCAAGAGGGACCCCAACTACTCGCCCGGCATCCTGCTGAAGAACCGCGCGCGCTATGTATCGGTGAAGAACTTCCTAATTAAATACAATTTACCTCACCGAATTTCAAATTCCAGGGCCGGCATTTGGTTCAACGTCGACACGGTGAATGATTTACGTGAGCTGACACGGTGCTTAACAGAGGCCAAAATTGATTACGCAACGACGGGGCTCGGTAGCGAGAGGCCCCTGTACACCGTCCTCATCGGCGTCGGCATGGAGCTGAGCGAGGAGCGCATCCAGGCGGAGCTTGCCGGCATGGTTTTCGAGGTTGTCTACATCCGCCGCATGCGCTCGAGCGATGGCACCGAGCGCTTCGAGACTGTCGTTTCGGTGGCCCGTAATGCTAACTGCGAAAGCATTTTCGCAGTCAAGCACATTTACGGCATTCCTTGCCGCTTCGAGCCAAAGCGCCCCGACAGGCAACATCGGTTGCAAGGGCAATAGGATTTAACAGACGTGAAGTTGGAAGTTTTTATCAAAACCTTGAAGCTTTAACAGTAAAACATGATATTGATGCATCCAGATTATATGACATTGATGAAACTGGTATATCTACAACCACAAATAAGCCGCCTAAAGTGCTATCAACGAAAGGAAAAAAAACAAGTGAGCATAATCGCCAGTGCAGAACATGGTCAACTAACGACAGTCATAGGTTGTTGTAATGCCGCTGGTTCATTTCTCCCACCATTCTTAATTTTCGCCAGAAAACAGATGCAACCCAGACTACTTGATGGTGCGCCTCCCGGCACTCAAGGAACCTGTACTCCAAATGGCTGTACTTCAGGTGAGGTGTTCTTTGATTGGATGCATTTTTTTGTGGAACATGTTCGACCTACCCCTGAGAAAAAAAATACTTCTATTATTGGATAACCACGAGAGCCACAAGTATTACCCAGCTTTAGATTACGCCGGCAAGAACAATGTCGTAATTTTATCCTTGGCCCCACACGCAACTCATAAAATACAGCCCATGGATGTAGCGGTCAACGGCCCACTCAAAACTTACTTTGAAAGGGAGGTAAATTTCTTCCAAAAATCGCACCCAGGACGCATTATAAATCATAATGCAGATCATGGATTTGAAAGACCTGGTATTTGGCCAGTAAATAAAAATGCTTTTGGTGACGAAGATTACGAACCAGCCGCTGTGATTGCAGGCACGTCTAATATGAATATTGGCACAGAAAGTACAAACTCAATAGAAACGATCGATATTCCCCGACGTTTTGCAGACACTTCTTCAACTCCATCGCCTTCACGTCTTCAAGAACTGATTCCATCAAATTCAGTAGATACTGTTATTGCTGCCGTCTATTTAATACCACTACTGCTGCTGGACATAATTTAAGTTCTCCTAATGGATATAAAGATTGGAAGCATATAAGTATCTTATTGATAGAGCATGAGAACAGCTTACAGCACAGGGAATTTATGATGAATTATGTTGCAAGAATGAAAACTACTGGACGAATTGATACTGAATTGCTGTACCAACATAATAGAGAAATTAACTAGGGTAGACTGGGTACGGTAGTATGCGTTCAAGGAGCGACAGTAGCCGCATACAAGTTGTTCATCAGTCGGCTGAGTCACACAAAGCCAGTTACACGCGTGTAGGATGTGTTTTTAATTTTTTGAGATCAAAAGTAAATATTTGATAAATAATTGTTTTTAGTTTTTAAATCTTGTCTTGCGTGTTATATTATACGTGTGTGTTTATTGAAAATAAATGTTTTTTGAAGAATAAAGGTATGTAGGTAAATCAAATTCTTGTATCCCTATTATTCTTTTTATAATCAAATATAATTTAGAAAATGTCCACATGGGGACGGTTGTACAAAATAATATGGGGACGGTTGTACAAAATAATATGGGGACGGTTGTACAAAATAATATGGGGACAGTTGTACCGGTACAAACGACCCCATGCCTTCTATTACTTTAAAGTAAAATTTCTTTTGCTTTCTAAACATAATATAATAATAACCATTCTCTCTTTATTTCAGATGCCACGAGTACGTATTCGCAAAACAGGAAAAGGCCAACATGATGATAGCGCTTATATCAATGCCTATGAAGATCAAATAAAAACAAAAGATTTAATAGACGGCGAATGCGAAGTACCTGATACTTTAATGAATTTTTATACGAAATTAATTTCTGGTGAAAATTACCGACGAAGACAAAATGAGAGAACTAAAAGGCTAGCTAAATCATTTTCCGAAGATTTGATTTATGCCGTTTTTAATGGCCGGAACAAGTTACCGAAACATATTTGCTTAGGCTTGACATTAAAGAGCTTAACGAGTAGTCGAAAAATTATCAACATTGTAAATCGGTACGGTCATTGTTGTAGCTATAGTACATTGGAAGGTCTTGAAACTGAGGCAACATTCACTTCCTGTGAACCTTCCGAAGTTTGCCCAGAAGGTATTCAGCGAACATCTGACTTACACACTGCTGTTGCATTTGACAATTATGATCGTTTCGTCGAAACGAGAACCGGTAAGGACACACTTCACGATACCGTAGGTATAATTTTTCAGATAGAAAAAAATATAATTTGTTCACAAATGTCTGGAAACGAAAATGAACAGCTAAATTTTCAAATTGACAGTTTGACTACCAATGAAGAAGTAGGTAACGAAAATGTACAGTCAAATTTTGAGAGTTCTGTCAACGTAGAAGAAGAAGCTGAGAACGATAGTTTGCAGTCAAATACCGATGCGGAAAATGTTGGAACAGTGCGAAGTCGTAAACATAGGCGTAGTTTTGATATTATCACTCATGAATCAACGAAATTTACTAAAAAACCTAGGCTTATTGAGTGTATGCTACCACCTGATGCATTATCGGAACTAAATACTGTTAATCTTCAGTCAGTAACGCATATTGATTTTGCATGGGTTCTTTCACACTATTTAAGTTTGACCGGCATACCGATGTGGGTTGGATATAATAGTTTATTACATGAAGATCCTTCTGCCAAGCAAATTGTTTGTTATTTATCAACAATTAATGATTCACCAACAAATAAAGAAATCGTATATGAAACCATGATTCAATCAAAAAGTGGCTACAGAATGTGGGCAGAAATACATCGAAGTAACGTACGACCTTGCGATTGCAAAAGTTGCCCTGCAAATCAAGAGTATGGAGGCAGAAACTTTTAAAGATTTATTTGTACATCTTGGAGCATTTCATGTTATGATGGCGTATTTCAAAGCAGTGGGCAAATTTATTGACAACTGTGGTCTCACAAATATCATGGTAAATGAAGAATTACTCGCCAATGGATCAGTTAATGGTTTTATTAGTGGCAAACATTTTAATAGATGTAAACGCTTACATCCAATGATTGCATTAGCATTGAAAATGTTGCATTTTGAAAGCTTCCTTCAACATGAAAAAGTAAATGTACCTGATGAATTCAAAAACTATTTGGTCCAGTTTTTAAAAACAAGAACGGTTGAACCGACAATACAATTAACCGGATTAATGGAACTACTTGAAAGATATGAGCAATTTAAAATACATACTTTGGAAGGACTTGTAGAAATATTTCCAAGTGTCGTCT
>NW_027045479.1:0-23170 GCF_025399875.1 Dalotia coriaria
TTACATATGTTTTACAAGAATGCTATGAAGTATGCATAATACTGTTATAAACAATTAATTCCTTTGGAATATTGTAGCATTTAGTTGTGCATTGACCACGTGTGCATAACTAAAGCTACTTAGAGACTACCGGTATACAATTACAGAAGAATTAATAAGCTGCTTATAGATATTATATTGAAATATGGTTGTATTATAGAATTGTAGCGTTTATTTTAATAAATTTTATATGGAAAAACGTTTTTTAATCATTTTCTATCATTTCCTGTGCTCTAAACTGCCTGAAAATGATATAAATCCGCTTTTAGAGTTTCAGTTTTGAGCATACATTTGTATAATTTATAAAATCTGTTGAAATTGTTTAAAATAATAATTTTTTTGATTTATTTCATAGAAACAATTAATGACAAAGTAATAGCTAGCGTCCTCTATCTATTAAAACATAATCTACTACAATTAACATTTTCAAAGCTGCAAAACTTTCAAAAGCAAACATTGGTTGCATACAGTCACGGCAATTGAAAGTTTCCCGCCGAAACTTAAACAGCCTACTCACAGATTCTGGGTTCCTAATACTACAAACCAATTTGAGACAACTTCGAAGCAAAAATTTCGTTCAAAATGGCTTCAAAACGGCAATAAATTCAGTTGGAATATTAGGAACCCAGAAAATAGACATAGACGATAAAAGCTTCGTTATTGTGCTGTTATCTAGTGGTGAGGAATAGTAACTAACTTTTGAAAGTTTTCTCATGCGCTCTGTAATTAGCTTTGGAGCTTTAAGTTGTAGTTAATGTTTCCTGGCAATAGAGGGCGCTAGTATGTACTTTTTGAAATTAAATTATTTAATTAAATACTCTGATTTTAATGTATTTAACTATTTACTGACACAATTATAATAATATAATAACACTGACAAGTCGTTTGATGCTGTGAGTTGGTTTTTTAACTGTTTCGATGTATTTAAATTGTAGGGCTGTAAGAAACACCCTGTTACTCGGTTGTTTTTGCTTCGATTTTGTTGATCTTTTAATTATTTTATAGACGCAGAACTGTTTTATTGTTTTCTTGCAGTTGTTGTATTCTAAAGGGTTTAAAAATACCTCAAAATCGACCTTGCAGGAACGCCTGCTTGGTAACTAGGTAAAACAGGCTTTGAAAAATACTCTGTATCTCGGTTGTTTCTGGTTCAATTTAAGCGTTCTTAATTTTATATAGTAGAGAAATAGTTGCTTCGTCGTTTGATATACTTTTTAACTTGCTGAAAGCCCTACAAATGCCCTAAAATCTACATTAAAAGTTGACCTTTTTTACTATTCTTTGAAACATGCCCTAGCAAACACCTTGTATCTCGGTTGTTTCTTGTTTAATTTTATCATTCTTTATGTTATTTTAAAGAGGAAGAGTTGCTACATTGATTGATATATTGTCTGACCCCATAAAAGTCCTACAAATGTCCTAAAATCTACTTTGAAAGTCGACCTTTTTTGCATTTTCTTGAAACACGCTCTCAAAAACACTCTGTATCTCGGCTATTTCTGCTTTAATTTGATTGTTCTTTGTTTTATTTGATATAGAAAGAGTTGCTTCATCGTTTGATGTATTTTCCGACCCTCTAAAAGCCCTAGAAATGCCCTAAAATCTACTTTGAAAGTCGACCTTTTTTGCATTTCTTTGAAACACGTTCTCGAAAACACCCTGTATCTCGGCTGTTTCTGCTTCAATTTGATTGTTCTTTATTTTATTAGGTAGAAGAATAGTTGCTTTATCGTTTGATATACTTTCTGACTCTCTGGAAGCCCTAGAAATGCCCTAAAATCTACTTTGAAAGTCAGCCTTTTTTGCATTTCTTTGAAACACGCCTTCGAAAACGCCCTGTATCTCGGCTGTTTCTGGCTCAATTTAATTGTTCCTTGTTTTATTTGATAGAGAAAGAGTTGATTTATCGTTTGATTTCATTTCCGGTGCCCCAAAGGGCCTAGAAATACCTCAAAAATACCTTTAAATGTTGGCATTTTTAGCACATTTTTTCATTGAAATCTGAAAATTTCCAGCGAATTTTTTAAAATTGTTTTGAAATTATTAATTTCGTGCGAAGATCGCAATAAAATTTTTAACCTCCTCGCACTTCTGGGTTCCTGGTAGCAAAAATCAATTTTTCCCGTAATTTCGAGGCAAAATTGATCGAATTGAAAGAGAGAGATAGAGAGTAAAAACAGAGAGAGAAAGAAAATAGATTACAAATTCAGTCGAAAATCCCGCGAAAGTTTACAGAGAGAGAGGGTGATATAAAGTCAGAGAGAGAAAGGTATAGTCAAAAATCCCGCGATAAATTTCAGCCTCCTCGACTTTCTGGGATCCGGATAACACAACTCGATTTTACCATTGGTTTCGACTCGAAATTGTGCACATGAAATTATGATTTTTTATAATTTGATTGCAGATTTTTAAAGAGGATTAAATTGCGCATCATATTTTCTAATAACATTTTCCTGTACCTTTTTTAATTTAAGAGTTTTTCATGTTTCAAGAGATATATTATTTTAATACATTCAAGCATCAAAAATCTAAAGTCATTTTTTTCCAAGCCCTTTTAGTGCAAAAGTTATAAGCATTTAAAAATCAATTTTAATTTTGACCAAAAAAAAATTTAACCAGAAAGTGCGTCCCTGTTCTTCGACTGAAAATATTTTAACACAAAAAGTTCGACCCTTTTGTTCAGGCGAAAATTAATATATTTCAACAAAAATCGAAAAAATATAGTAAAAATTCCGTGGGCATTTTAGGGCACTTCCCAAAGGTTTAGAGAGTGGGTTGGGTACTCATTTTGTAGAGGCACTCTTTATCTATAAATTGACGTAGCAAAATCCCAAATTGCATTATTATTACAGGAGATACGGGGTGTTTTCCACGGCAACTTTTAGAAAGTTTCAAAAAATGGCAAGTTTTGAAGGGAGTTTTAGGGCACTTCCCAGGGGTTTAGGGGATTGGTTGGGTGCTCGTTTTGTAGAGGCACTCTTCATCTATAAATTGATATAGCAAAACTCCAAATTACATAATTTTTACAGGAGATACGGAGTGTTTTCCACGACAACTTTTAGGAAAATTCATAAAATAGCAACTTTTGAAGGGACTTTTAGGACACTTCCCTGGGGTTGAGGGGGTAGGTTATATACTCATTTTGTAGAGGCACTCTTCATCTATAAATTAAAGTAGCAAAATCCCAAATTGTACCATTTTACAGGAGATACGGGTGTTTTCCACAACAACTTTTTAGAAGTTTAAAAAAATAGCAACTTTTGAAGGGCATTTTAGGGCACTTCCAAAGGGTTTAAAGTAAAAATATCATGCTTATTTTGTAGCTGACATCTTCAGCTTTCATTTGAAAATAAGAACCTTAAAATTACTTCACTTTTACAAGACATACAGCGTGTTTCCCGAACCACCTCAAAACATAACAAAACAAAAGGGATTTTAATATATTTTATTGAAATATTTATGTACATTTTGTAATAATATTATAAAAAGAGTTACAATTAATAAAATAGTAATTTGATTTGTTTATATTCATAGAATTATGACTTTATATATTATAATCATCCTCATACGCATATTATTCCATTAAAAATCAATATATTAAAAATATAAATAAAATAAATGGCAATAATATATTAGTTCAAATTTGTGTTAATTACCTCCATCATAACAACATCTCCATCATCTAATTAAATTATCCTCAAATACTCAAAACTCATAAAATAAAAATTAAAAAAATACAATTATTCATTAATAAATGAGCAAACACATTGTATATAATATTAATATTAATATTAATATAAATAACTATTAACTGTTAGCACCTTGAAAGATTCAAAACCTTCGTTTACAAGTATTATGTACAGATCCCGATTAATTTAAACATTTAAAACATCCAGCAACCGATAAATTTCTGTGTATTAATTTCTAAGCGTAGTAAAATCATATTATTCTAATAAAAACAATTCAATAGGGATGCACACTGGCAATGCCAACCCTACCATTATTCGACACAGTGGAATTCGTCCTGTGGAGGATATCAAAACGTGTCCTACCATTATTCGCAGGATACTTGCGGTTATCCTGATGGATACTAGGCTCTGCATAACTATTCCTATAGCGTTGATTCGGCGTGAATTTTTTCTCACGCATGAGAACGTCTCGGGATTCACGTATTTCTCGCATGTCACGGACTCCTTCACGACCATCACGGAAATCAGGACGATCGGATGTGTCTCGTGGATTATTATCCCAATTTTGATATTTTTCACGAGTCTCGCGTTCTTTGTTGTTTTTCATTCTTGGGGCATGTACTGGTGGATCATCAAAGCCATCGTCTTCAGGTCGATAACTTTGATCCATGTAGGATCTTCGTTTGTAATCTTTATTCAATGTTCTTGTGTCTCGGTTGTCTCGATTGTCTCGATTGTCGCGATTGTTTCTGTCGTCGGAGTATCTTTCTGGATAATAATTGTTATCCCTGTCATTAGGTGAGGTTGATGTAGATAAATTAAACATTGATCTTCTTTTAACGTCGTATTTGTCCACTTTTTGTTGGCTAGATCTGTATCGTTCGAGGGGACTTGGGGCTTCCCGGGAGTTATTGGTTCTGCGTTCTGGGTTACGCTCGTCTTGGGAGGATTTGAAGTTTCTGGGTGCTGGTATAGGTTCATCGTCATAATATCTTGAGTTCCTGAAAAATTTTAAAAAAAGTTGAGTAAAATTAATTTTAGGTAGTTTTGGTAGGGATTCAAGGGTAGTTAGAAAGGAGTTAGATAATGGAAAAGAATTGTATATGATAGAAGAACTCTTTAACTAAAAAATGACAAAGAGAATATTAAAATTATAGTATTTTTACAGGAGATACGGAGTGTTTCTCGCGAAAACTTTTTGAAAATTTCAAAAAATATCAATTTTTAAAAGAAATTTTAGCGCACTTCCCAAGGGTTTAGAAGTTAGATAAAAATTGCATTATATAGAAAGACTCTTTAACTATTAAATGATGAGAAGAAACTTAAAATAACATTAATTTTACAAAAGATACTGAGTGTTTTCCAAACTAATTTTTAAAAAATTCAAAAATCACTCTTTTCTAACAAAAATCCGAACAAATAAAACAAATAATACATAAAAATAAAAAAAACTTACCTTTTATCCTTAGAAATATTAGGAGAAATAGGCATCTCCCTAGTAAAAAAGTCCTGAGAGTTCCCACTAGTCTTCTTCTCAAGTAACAAAAACTTCTCCTTGGCATCATTAAACCTCTCCCTTGGAGAAAACTGCAGCACACTAAAATTATCCTGGAAAGTCTCCTCCTCATCCGGGCTCGTTTCTCTACGCCTATCCTGTCTCTCCTGCCTCTCCTTAAGATCCTTATGTTTATCAGATCTTTCCGGATAGCGTTCAATATGTCTATCATTATGATACCGATCAACTATTTCACGTGAATTCCTCCCTTCACGTGAATTATCCTTTATATTGAAATTACCGGAACGTCCTTGTTGACTCTTCAAAGTATCCTCTACATCATAATATCTATCAAGATAA
Source organism: Dalotia coriaria (assembly GCF_025399875.1). Classification (NCBI taxonomy): domain Eukaryota; kingdom Metazoa; phylum Arthropoda; class Insecta; order Coleoptera; family Staphylinidae; genus Dalotia; species Dalotia coriaria. The sequence goes on from NW_027045479.1 coordinate 5,584, forward strand.
TCTCTATCTCTATTATCTCTATTATATTCTCGTCCATTGCGATCGTAATTACCATAATCCTGTTTGTAGTCCTTGTATTCAGGACTCTTGGATATATTACGCTCATTCCTGTACTGATTGCGATTCAACGAAGACGAATCCTCTTTGTAATTGAACGATTCCTGCCCGTGGTATTTATTCCTCTGTTCGAGTTTCTTCCGGATGTGTTCCTCGAGATGCTGTCGAGTGACTTTCTGGTCGAACTGACGTGGTTTTCTCTGTTCGGCACGATAATCGTATTTGGGTACTGGTGATGGATACGTTGGTTGATCGATGAGGTATAGGCCTGTGTCTTGGTCAGCATTCCAATCTTCGTCTGAAAAATATTTTTTAAATATTAATTTAATTTATTTTTTAAATTGTTTTTTAAATTGTTTCCGCTATTTGGTAAGCGTATGTGTTTTGCATGTTGTGGTGTCGATTGCAAGGCGTGAACGCACTTGTCTCTTCCGCATTCCGGACGTGTGACGGCAGCTGAGAAAATCGCATCGCAATCTTTAACTCATCAACAAGCTGCGCGTAACAGCGCAGTATCCAGTTATTTATTAATTTTATTAAGTTTTATGCGAAAGTTTATATTTATTCATTGCATATTTAAGCAGAATTTTAACCGTACATAATCTATAATATAGGTAATGAAATCTGTGTAAAATGAAATTTTTTAATGAAATTTGTCATTAAATTGTTTATAGGATATACATTAATAATGAAATGCAGATTAGGAAAGACTGGTAAATTCTCTATCAGATAAAAATATAAAATAATTATATTACATACAGTAAAAAGTGATATTTATCAATTTTTGCCAATTTTTTTCAATCGCGAATATCTCGCAAACTAAAAGAGATAATTAAGATCTGATCGCAGTGTCTTAATCTACGGACTATTTTCTATAAGATAGGATAGTTAAAACGGAAATCTGAGAGATAAAATTTTTCAGTTTAAGAAAAAATTGCCAAGGGGGGGTGCTTCATACTTATTTTCAACGATTTTCAATAATTCATATCTCTTAAACTAAAAGCGATAGCAACCAACGAATTGCTGATTTTGATAGATTGGAAAATTCTTTATCAGATAAAAATATAAAATAATATTACTTCTTACAGTAAAAGGTCGAAAAACGCGACCAAAAGTGCTAAAAAGTGACATTTATCAATTTTTGCCCATTTTTTTCAATCGCGAATATCTCGTAAACTAAAAGAGATAATTAAGATCTGATCGCAGAGTCTTAATCTACGGACTATTCTCTATAAGATAGGATAGTTAAAACGGAAATCTGAGAGATGAAATTTTCGTTCTTAAGAAAAAATAGCCAAGGGGTGGGTGCTTGATACTTTTTTTCGACGATTTTCAATAATTCATATCTCTTAAACTAAAAGCGATACCTTCCAACGAATTAGTGATTATGATAGATAGGAAAATTCTCTACCAGATAAAAATATAAAATAATAGTATTTCTTACAGTAAAAGGTCGAAAAACGCGACTAAAAGTGCTAAAAAGTGACATTTATCAATTTTTGCCCATTTTTTTCAATCGCAAATATCTCGTAAACTAAAAGAGATAATTAAGATCTGATCGTAGCGTCTTAATCTACGGACTATTTTCTATAAGATAGGATAGTTAAAACGGAAATCTAAGAGATGAAATTTTCATTCTTAAGAAAAAATTGTCAAGGGGGGGTGCTTGAGACTTTTTTTCGACGATTTTCAATAATTCATATCTCTTAAACTAAACGCGATAGCTTCCAACGAATTAGTGATTATGATAGATTGGAAAATTCTCCATCAGAAAAAAATATAAAATAATATTACTTCTTACAGTAAAAGGTCGAAAAACGCGACTAAAAGTGCTAAAAAGTGACATTTATCAATTTTTGCCCATTTTTTTCAATCGCGAATATCTCGTAAACTAAAAGAGATAATTAAGATCTGATCGCAGCGTCTTAATCTACGGACTATTTTCTATAAGATATGATAGTTAAAACGGAAATCTGAGAGATGAAATTTTCATTCTTAAGAAAAAATTGTCAAGGGGGGGTGCTTGATACTTTTTTTCGACGATTTTCAATAATTCATATCTCATAAACTAAAAGCGATAGCAACCAACGAATTGGTGATTATGATAGATTGGAAAATTCTCTACCAGATAAAAATATAAAATAATAGTATTTCTTACAGTAAAAGGTCGAAAAACGCGACTAAAAGTGCTAAAAAGTGACATTTATCAATTTTTGCCAATTTTTTTCAATCGCAAATATCTCGTAAACTAAAAGAGATAATTAAGATCTGATCGCAGCGTCTTAATCTACGGACAATTTTCTATAAGATAGAATAGTTAAAACGGAAATTTGCTTAATACTTTTTTTCGACGATTTTTAATAATTAATATCTCTTAAAGTAAAAGCGTTAGCAACCAACAAATTGCTGATTATGAAAGAACGGAAAATTCTCTATCCGATAAAAATATAAAATAATTATATTTCCAATAGTAAAAGGTCGAAAAACACGACTAAAAGTGATAAAAAGTGCAATTTTTCAATTTTTGCCCATTTCTTTCAATTGCCAATATCTCGTGAACTAAACTAAATTTGTAATCAATATTCGAAACTATAAATTTTGGCTTAAACCAAAAACTTTTAACCTTACATAACCTATAATATAACAAAACCTGTTGAATTTTATTTTATGTAAGTTGCCTCGACTTGTTTTATCCGGTGTGTGTCCTACTGCCGGAGGGTTTCACCTGTGTGCGCGTCAAGTTAACTTTAAGTTGGTTAAAGAGTTAAAGAGTTACGGCGACGGGTCTTATACGCCGAGTTGACTTGACTTAAGTATACTCGCGGATCACAGCCGACCACAGCATGAACCGGGTCGTCTGCGGTCGTCCTCGTTCCGAGACGTATACTATACCCGTACAACTTTTGCAATGTGACTTAAGTTAAGTCATATACAAAAATACATCTAAATCAATTTAAATGAAAAATTACATAAACTGTAAATTATTAAATTATTATCATTGAAATTGTTTACCTAATAAGTAATTTTGGTAGTAATGGTTGTAATAATTTTGTATAATTAAATTAATATTAATAATAGAAATAAAATAATTTTATGATGTTAAAATGTTTATGACTTTCTTTGGGTTTGGGTTGCGGAATTTTTGTTTGGTGTTTTGTGTTTTGTGTAGGTTTATGTTGAAGTTGAAGCAGCACCCAGTGAACTTTAACACCGAAACCTATTGACTCATAACGTAATCTTCAACTTCTTCAAAGCTTCAACCGCGAGTAACACACAAACCGAAACAAACAGAAATATAAGAAAACGTATTCTACACAGGTGAAATGCAGGTGAAACTTTTACCGAATAATATTCATGGTAATTGTTTAAGAATAACTGTTTTGTAATAAAATATTTTTGGAAAAATTGTGTTTTTTTGAGAAAAATATACATTTTTCTTTAGAATTTTTAAAAATAGGTAAAAATATTAATATATCTAATGATTATTTGTTGTGGAAATACTAGAATATTATATTTTATTAAATTAGATCAAATTTTGATTGAATTATTTTAGAAAAACTAAAAAAAATAGAAAATCAATGGCTACAAGAAAGTTTTTCAAGTAAATTGTCATTAAATTGTTTATAACTTTTAAAATATTACTGTTATTAATTAATTTAACAAATTCTTACAAACTAGGTTAAATTTTTAAACAATTTATGTTTATTTGACTAAATTTGATCAAATTTTGACTGAGTTATTGCAGAAAATTAAAAAATTTTGTTTTTTTTAATAAAATTAAAAATAAAAGCAAGATTGTATTTTACTCAATTATTTTTTTTTAATATTTAAACTCAATAAATCTTAAATTTTCATATTTTCCTATATTATTAACTCAAAACTGACGTCGCAAATTTAAAAATCAAAAAATATCTCTAAAAACGCAATTTTCAAACCAAAAACACAAAAATTCTTCAAAAAATACCTTATTTACACTATTTTTTAAACAATTATTTATATTATATCATAAAAATATTAATTTAAACAATATCCACTTACCACTTGTACTATGCCCATCATGATACCTCTCCTGCACATCAGGACTCTCGGGACTAGGCGCATGATCCGACCCGATCCCTGACGACCCCCCACTGGACGCCATCCTCTTTGCTTTCCCATTCTGCCCAACAATATTCACATTCAAACACCTCCTTAACTCAATCCCTGTCAAATTCCCTTTTTGCCTGTGCACCGTATCATAATCCCTGGGCGGTAATAAAATCGGCACTGCTTTCTTATTCAATTTAGCGCGCAATTCAGCCGCTACCGAATCATACAGTGTTGCCACTCTTACATCTGATGAAAACCTATTAAAACATAACCTCAATAATGAAAAATAATCAAAAAATAAGCAAAAAATTTAAAAAAATTAAAAAATAAAAATAAAATAATAAAAAAATTGAAAAAATAAAAATAAAAAAAAAATAAAAAAATTAAAAAAATCAAAATAAAAAAATTTAAAAAATTAAAAAATCAAAATAAAAAAATAAAAAAATTAAAAAAATAAAAATAAAAAAATTAAAAAAATAAAAAAAACAAAATAAAAAATAAAAAAATGAAAAAAATCAAAATAAAAAAATAAAAATCAAACCTTTCTTCACTAGATTCGCTCTTTGTACTTGTTCCCGTATCACTACTCCCAATACTACTATCCAGCCGATCCTTCTTATTTCCTTTCTCCCTTTTACCATCATCTATACCCATGCCAGTGCTAGGCATCAACCTGCTTTCAATCTCCGCGAATTTTTTCTGATTCTCCGGACGTTCGATTAACATAACAAGCTGTGCTTTCAACATAGTGGCTGTTTCTAAACTGTCGCATCGGTAAGCATGCACGTGCAACGGACATTTTGTCACCGGGTTAAAGAGGAGTAGAATACACGCGATGACGTCTTCGCGTTGATGCACGCAGGTGATGGTGTTGTGTGGGATGAAGTGTTTGATGGTTTCGTTTTTGGGTTTTTTGTTGTTTTGTGCTGAAACTATGTTCTGTACGATTTTTAAGCCTTTTGTGGAGACTTGTAGGGTGACTTTGAAGGGCTCGATGTCTTTCTCGCGTTCTTCTAGGTTGTCGATTACGGGGAGGATGTATTCCAGGCCGCGGAGGCCTTTGGATTCTTTCGCGCCGAGGAACCACACGTAGTAGGAGGATTTTTTTATTTCTTTTTTTAGTTTAAGCGCCATTTTTATGTGGATTTATATTTGTGTGTGGATTGATTTTTATTTGTTTTAATGGCACTTAAATTAGTCTTCTGTGTTGGTTTTTATTCACATGATTTTTTTGAAGTTTTCGGCTTGAAATCTGAAAAAATAAGAAGAAAATGTTAAAATTGTGTTAAATTAAAATGTTAATGATAATTCTTGTAATTTAGGTAATTTTACATTATATTTGGTGAGAATATTATTAAATATGTGATTAAAACAATAATTATTAGAGTTTAAAATGTAAAAAATTGAAAATTTTAATGAAAACTGTCATTAAATTGTTTATAACTTTTAAAATAATATTGTTATTAATAAAATAAAAGTATAGTTTTAAATTGGATTGAATTTTAAAACAATTTATCTTTATTTGACCAAATTTGATCAAATTTTGACTGAGTTATTGCATAAAAACCAAAATTAATCCTAAATTAATCTCAAAAACTGATTTATTGAAAATATTTGTTATAAAATTACAAATAACTCGAGCACTAATAATGATAGATTGTTGATTCTTTCAAAAATGGAGGACAATGTCAAGCAAACCAGTAATAAAAACAATTGAATGGATATTTACAGGTCAATAGAGTTTAAAACATTAAATAAAGCAAATAACAAGAAATCATAATTTTTTAACTTTTTTGGTTTTTATGCAATAACTCAGTCAAAATTTGATCAAATTAAACAAATAAACATAATTTAATTCAAAATTTAATTATCTATTTAGTGACATATTGATATTATTATTTGTGTTATTATTTTATTAGTTATAAACAATTTAATTATAATTTTCATAAAAATGTTGCCTTTTTTTACTTTAAATGTTAATAACTTTTGTTGTAATAATATATTAAACAATATTTAAGTTGAATATCATATATATTTTAATACTAAATAAGTTACCAAAAAAATACCAATTTATCTCATAGCGTTCTCGAGTATCTTGTTGCTTTGTACGAAAATTCATAAATAAATTGTTTCTGGATTTATTTGAGTAATTTTTGGTTTTTATGCAATAACTCAGTCAAATTTTGATCAAATTTAATAAAATAAACTTAATTTTATTCAAAATTTAATTATCTATTTAGTAATATATTGATATTATTATTTGCGTTATTATTTTATTAGTTATAAACAATTTAATTATAATTTTCATAAAAATGTTGCATTTTTTTACTTTAAATGTTAATAACTTTTGTTGCAACTATTTATTCAACAAAATTTAAGTTGAATATCAAATTTAATTTAATACAAAATAGATTAGTAAAAAAATGACCAGTGTATTTCATTGCGTTCTCGAGTTATTTGTTGTTTTGTAAGAAACTTCGTAAATAAATTGTTTTTTGTAATTTTTTTTGTTTTTATGCGATAACTTAACCAAAATTTGATCAAATTTAATAAAATAAACAAAAACCTTTTTAGTAGTTGTCCTTCTATCTAGTTATATAATGATTTAATTAATAACAATATTGTTTTTTGAATTATAAACAAATTAATGTCAATTTTTCAACATTTCTGACGTTTTTTCACATTAAAATCCAAAATATTTCATAAAATATTTCTATCCAATAAAAATTTACCAGTAAAATTAATGATGGATGTGTTTATGTTAATTACACTCTTTGAAGTTTGCAGACAGAATAGAAATCGTGACCTTGAAAGACGAATAATGACGACCGCGAGAAACTAAAAGTTTTACGGTCACTTTAATCTCGCTTAAACTCTTAAACTGTTTATCACAATTACCATCGCCATTACAATTGGCATCGCAATCACAATCAACATACACAGCAACTATATGCGATTATAAGTGATGAAAGAAATTGAAAACAAGAACATAGAAAATGTCCGAAATTATTCGCACGCACTCAATTGCCGTTTTATTGTTTGCCATTTGATTTATTGATAGTTTATTTTGTATTTAACCTCGTAACTTGACTCGTAAACGTGAAGTGAAAAAGGTGCAGCTCTCGGTTTTATTACAAGTTATATGTACATTCTATTTTCATAGTGAAACATTTTAATTTGTACTTTTATTTTATACGTATTTTAATAAGAAAATATTTAATAATTTATTTTTTGGTTTTTATGCAATAACTCAGTGAAAATTTGATCAAAGTTGGTCAAATAAACAAATATTAATGCAAAATTTAATTCTCTTCTTAATTTTTTATTAATATTATTAGTAACAATAATATTTTTAAAGTTATTAAGAAAATTGTGGCATTTTTCTTGAAAATTTTGCATTTTACAACTTTAATTGTTATTAATTATTGATCTAAAAACAGAAATAACAATATTTTAGCTAAATATGAAGTAAACATTAACACCAAATTTTTGAAAGAATCAACAATCTATCTCTTTTAGTTCTCGAGTTATTTGAAGTTTTGTAACAAATATTTTTAATAAATGTTTCTTTTTTGTAATTTAAACTCAGTCAAAATTTAATCAAATCTAATAAAATATACATAAATCACTTCAGTAATTATCCGTCCATTTGTTTATATAATAATTTAATTAACGAAAATACGATGTAATTCATTATACACAATTTAATGTCAATTTTCCTAATTATTTTACATTTTTTCCTTATTAAACCGCTAATAACTTTTCTTTTAATGAGCCATAAAAACAAAATTTTCAGTTAAAATGTTATAAAACATTACATAAAATTCATTTTTAAAAGAATTAACAGTGTATCTTATTTAGTTCGCGAGTTACTCGAAGTTTAGTAATAGGTTAACATAGATCTGCATACGCAAGATGGCCGCAGATCGTTTAACGATCGAGCGCAGGCAATGAATTGGCAATTAACTTAATAACATAACGAGACACGAAACATATAAGAAATACTCGAAATGCCAGGCGTGCTTAAACTAAGGTCATGGTTGTACTCGTATTTATTTTCATTTCATGCTTGCGATTAATTAATTATTAATAATTATAATCATTTGAATACACACGATTTAAACAATTTAAATGTTTTACCAAACTATTACAAACAATATTTAATTTAAATCTAATTAAATAAATAATTGACGCAAAAGTTATTAAGAATTAAATTGTTTATAACTATTGAAATAATATTATTAATAATAATTCCAATACATTATTAGAAGTACGATTAAATTTTGAGTAAATTTGTTTTTATTTGATTGAATTTGCTTAAATTTTGACTGAGTTATTGCATAAAAACCAAAATGAATTCAAAATTAATCTCAAAAACTGATTTGTTGAAAATATTTGTTACAAAACTACAAATAAATCGAGAACTAATTGAGATACATGATTAATTCTTTCATAAATCTATTCTATATTAAATTATTTATTATATTTAACTTAAACCTATTTAAATAAATCATTGAAACAAAAGTTATTAACAATGAAAGTCAAAAAATGCAAAATTTTAAAGAAAACTGCAATTAAATTGTTAATAACTATTGAAATAATATTGTTAATAATAATATCAATATATTAATAGAAGAACGATGAAATTTTGAGTTAATTTGTGTTTATTTGATTAAATTTGATTAAATTTTGACTGACTTATTGCATTAAAACCAATATTTATACTAAATTAACATCAAAAACTGTTTTATGGAAAGTATTTGTTATAAAACTATCAATAACTCAAGAACTAAATGAGATACATCATTAATTCTTTCAGAAATCAATTCTATATTAAATTGTTCCTCATATTTCGCTTAAAGCTTATTAAATGAATTGTTTGAACAAAAGTTATTAACAATTAAAATAAAAAACGCAAAATTTTCAAGAAAATCGCAATTAAATTATTAATAACTAATAAAATAACATTGCTAATAATAATATCCATTCATTACTAGAAACACGATTAAATGTTGAATTAATTTATGTTTATTTGATTAAATTTGATCAAATTTTCACTGAGTTATTACCCATAATCCAAAAAATTCCAAAAACTTCCCAAAACAAACTAAAAAACAATCCATTCCAACAATTTCTCAATGAACTGTTATTTTTTCATCTCGTTACATATATAATTTAGTAATCCTCCCACAATTAACTCCAACATAACCTCTTAACACGCCTAACCTGCACCGCGCCGATTATGCAACACAAATAACAGTTCACTTCACTCTACATCTGTGTGTGGTAATTAATTAGCCGAAATTAGAGCACAAATGTCTCGCCAAAACAATAATCAGATAAAATACCAACAACCAACAACCAACAACAAATTCTCATACACACCACCAGCATTATAATGAGATGAGAGAATGTACATAAAAAAATAAAAAAATCGAGTAAACGTAATCGTTTTGCGAGTATTCAGCGCATCAGAAAGAAGAAATTATATTATATTATAATATTGTAATAGTATACACAGGTAAGCAAGGAAAAGAGTTGTGTGTTGAGTGAGTAGAGTTCTACTTCTTGTCATCGTGCGAAATAGGCGTGTGGAGTAATCGCATGCGCATGCGCAAACATACACTGGGAATTAACCTACAATCATTATGTGAACAAGTTTAATAGTTTAAATATAAATACAAAAGCAAGATGAAACGATAATTAACTGATTATTGTGGGTTATGTCATGTCATGGAATATTTGGGTTAGGTGAGGTTATGTACGAAATTATAGGTTATTAGTGAAATAATGTTAGTAAATATGTTATGGAAGTGTTTATCAGCCACGTGGGAGGGCGTTGGGGATGTTGCAAGTTCGTATATCAGCTGAGAACAAAATGGCGGCAAAAAAACTGAAAAAATTCAAGTTTTTCTCAGTTTTTGGCAGTTTTTAGCAAATATTTCAATGTATTTCTTTAAATGTAACTTTCTGGATGTTAATTATTGTAGGTTATGATATTTAAATCTAATTTACATTAATTATTTATTGTAAAAACATAAATATTGACACAATTTCTAAGAAAAACTATGTTTCTGCATCAAAAATCAATAAATTAAACGTTTTTATCCATTCCTAACCTTAAATTATGTTATAGAAGCACTCATCAACTGTGTGTGAGGGCGCTGCTAGCATATCTCGTCCGCAAACCAGCTGAGGACAAAATGGCGCATAAAAAAAACTGAAAAATCACAAGTTTTTGACAGTTTTTAGCCAATATTTCAATGTTTTTCAGTAAATTTAACTTTCTGGCTATTGATTATTAAAGATTATGATATTTAAAACTAATTTACATTAATTATTTATTGTAAAAACATAAATAATCACACAATTTCTAAGAAAAACTATGTTTTTGCATCAAAAATCAATTAATTAAGACCGACACACCGAGCGCGACCTCAATCTGCGCCTCTTTCTCATCGCCGCTGCGCGTCTTCCGGAAAGAAGGGAACTTTTGCGCGCGACTGGGCGCAGGCGCAGAACGTATTATTATAACACGTATATGATATACGATCGGTGATGATACATGATAGCTGTGCGCGATGATGCACACATAAATGTCAGAAAATGGAAAACGTGCAAAGCGTGCGAAAATAAATAAGGTGGAATTATCATGATATTAATATACACATAGGTAATACTTGTACGTGTAAGTTAGAAGTAATGAAAAATCGTCGTTATGAAGCAATAAGAGCAGGAAATGCAGTGTGAAATATGAGGAAAAGGTATGATGAATTGTGTTTATAACCTGATGATTTATAAATTCAAACCTCAAATGGGTTTTAGAAATTAGGGTTTTGCTTGAATAAAAACAATATGGCATAGGGTAGAAGGATAATTCTTTCAAAAATATGTATTTAATGTTGTGTTTTCATTATGTTTATTAAAATTTTGTTTAATATCTTTTTAAAGCAATGAATTTATTTGGGTTTTAAATTTGAAAACTGGGAAGTATTAAGAAAATTGATACTGAATTGTGTATAACAGATAAAATAATATAGTTATTAATTTAAATTATGATATAATTAAATTCTTGATTAATTTATGAACTGATTTATGTTTATTTTATTACATTTGATCAAATTTTGACAGAGTTATATCATAAAACAAAAAATTTACTGAAATAGATACTAAAAGAATTTATTGTAAGTTTTTTACTAAACTACAAATAATTCTAGAGAGTTAAATAAGGTATGCAATTAATTCAGCCATAGAAATCTATTTTGTATTAAATTTTTTCATCATACTGAACATTAATATTGTTTAATAAATTAATTGGGAAACAAAAGTTATTAACATTTAAAGTTAAAAAAACGCAAAAAATTTTAAGAAAATATGAATAAAATTACAATAACTAATAAAAAATAAACATTTTATTATTAATATCAATATATTACTAGAAGGCTGACTAAATTATGATTCATCTTGTGATTATTTGAATAAATTTGATCAAATTTTGACTAAGTTATTTAAACCAAAACTTTTAAAATATATGCAATAAAAGAAGTGACATAATTGTGTTAAAGAAACCTATTTCTATACTCTAACCTCAAAATTGACTACTCAAATATTAATTAAGGTTTTACTCAGTAAAACTCTCATTGCTATGTAAATAGCAAAATATTGTGGTATAGAATTACAATGTTTGTAATCTATTGCAATACATGTAATATTTAATCTTTAGTTTGTGTTTATTGTCTATGTCTTAAATGTCTTGCAGGTATTTAGAAGTGCAAGTAATGTTTTCATTGTCTAAGAAAAATTGGGCTTGTCGACCAACATGTGCGCCGTGTTTTGCTTCATTTTACTTTTAAATTATCCTCTTGTGTTGTTCAACAATAAAAATTGCGCTTAATTTTGGTCTGATGTGGGCTTGACACTAATATCGCTGGCTTTTACGCAATGTCAACATTACAAATCAACACACAAAAAAAAAAACAAATTGTGTTTGTAAATGCTAAATACATGCGTATAATTAGCCTCAGATGGACTTAAAATGTAAATATCTGTCAAAAACCATTAAAATGGCTGTAAAAGAGTTAAAAATGTAAAAATTTTATTTTTTTGTGTAGAAATTATGTTTTTATGAGTATAATTATCCATAAAAAGTGTTTGTAGTATGTAACTTACTCAAAATATAAGTTATATTGCTGTTAGTAAACTGAATGGGAGAAAATAAGCTGAAGTAAAAATGGCGTCATAAAAATCATCAAAAAATGTTGTTTCTTTTAATTTAAAACGTAAAAACAACTAAAACAATTATTTTTGATAGAAAATTTAAAAATATCTGTAAAACAATAAAGCTATTGCATTTGTTTTTGTTAATTAAACAAAATATATAAATATTTTTAATTAAAAAACAATAAAAACCAAATATTTTTGTAATTTAATCTTAAATTGCCAAAAATTCAATGTTTTGACAAAAGTAAAGCCTTAAAAGAAGTGATTCTAGTATAGATCAACTGTGAATGAGGGCGCTGCGTGTATACCTTATCCGCAAACCAGCTGAACACAAAATGGCGCCTCGAAACCCAATCAAAATCCGCTATTTCCTAAATTCCAACAGTACAAACACAGTTAAACTCTCAAAATAAATAATTCCCAATTAAAACAATAAAACAACTTCAATTTCACCCGTAATTTAACAAAAACCAACACAAAATAACACAACATACTTCTCTAAAACCCAAATGCATTTAACGATGATTAAAACTTAATAAAAACCAGTTAAAATAAATGCGCGCGCTTAGATGGTGTCGCCAAGTGGAAAAAAGTCACGTTGTTCGGAATTAACCAACTTCAAACCAACCTCCACAATCGTTAAAACGTTCAAATCTCAGCTGTGTGCGACCAAAGTGGCAGTGGCGGCGCTTTCTTCACGCTCGCGTGGACATTTCGCGAGAATTTTGATCACAACAATCACAATACAATTACAATTTTAGCCACATTGTTGGGTAGTATTCACGTTATGTGAGTGACTTTTATGTGTATGTACTTGTGTGTATTTGTATTTGTATTTGTATCTTCTTGCGCTATTTAGATCTGTCAGTGGTTTTTAGTCTTTTTTGTTTGTTGCTTTGTTGTTGGCTGCTACTTGTGCGCAGCGTTTAGTCACGTCAAAAGTCATACAACGCGCACCGAAACTCAATTATTTTCAGCTTGTTAACTTCGTTGGAATGATGGTAGTAGTAGTGGTTTTTTAAATAATTCTTTTATATTATTAAACTCAACTTGGAGGAGAGTTCAACTAACTTTAAGATACAATAAGTAAATGACATTGAAATTCTTTTAAATTTTTGTGTTTAATTTGTATTGATGAGTTGAATAGGCGCCATTTTGTGATTAAATTGTGGTGAGGTAACAGCGCCCTCTTATTCAGCTGTCAAAAGTATTAAGAATGTGTTTTTTGCTTAGAAAACTGCAAAAAACGAAGTAAAATCGATGAAAATCTATGTAATTCTTAAAATTCTTAATAATTTTAGGTTTTAATCTTGTAAAATTTAATATAACCTCAAAATATATTAGATAATTTATTAATTTTAAGAATTACATAACTTATTTTGATATATTTTGTACTTAAACTTGTAAAAACTAAGAAAAAGTGTAAAAATTTGTGATTTTTTGCTGTTTTAAGGCTACCATTTTGTTTTCAGCTGGTTTGCGGACTTGATACGACACCAGCGCCCCCTCAGATAGCTGACCAACATATATACAACTTATTTGAAGGTTTTATACCTCTCCTAACCTTATTTTTAGGCTTCTTAACTTAAAAATTCAATTTATTTACAAAAATATTTACTATTTTTACTTTTTTTCTTTTAAAACATGTTTAAACCTTAATAACACACAAAAATTGCTCCTTTCAGCATTTTACAACCACCATTTGGTTTTCTGTTACTTACAAAACTCATTATTGCTTAATATCTCAATTTTAAGATTTTAAAACAAAGATAAAACGAAAAAACTTTGAAAAAAAATTTCCATTTTAATGTCTTTACTTAAAATTCCTAACATAACCTATAAGTCACCATGACTTAACATAAAACATAAAATCCTATACTGCATCTCCTCTTCTCCGAACGCTGCGCTGCCTATGCCCATCTCGCCGTTACGCTTAATTTGTTTAATTACAGCGCTACGCAAGTCAATGAAACGCGTAACGCAGCGAAGAAAAGTGCCGACGCTAGTTTAACCGATGATTAAAGTTACGTTATGCGTGGAAAATTCACATACCAACAAACAAGCCAGCAATTACTAATTGCACAGCCAAGCACAAGCTGTCTAAGCACTAAGGATGAATAAAATAACAACAAAAACTTCTTCAGACTTCAGCGTAACTTAAAGGTAAACGTAAAACTTAAAATATTCAAATTTTGTTTGCTTCACTACGTATACGTGGGAATCAACGAGAGTACAAAGTCAACAAAAGTCTTGTGTGTTAACTAAACTACTTGTTAACAAAATGTCTAGGAAATTGAAAGATAGAGGCGAAAAGGAAAGACGGAAAGAAGAAAGAAGAAACTGTGTGTAAGTAGGTAAATTTTATATGATTTTATATAATCATTTAATTTGAGGCTTTGAATTCGGATTTTACTTCCTGATTTCGTGGTTTTATCGTGTATAGTATAGTCGAGTATAGTATACGAGTAAGAGCATTGGTATTGTCGGCATGGGTAATGTTCATTTTCAAAGTGCTATAACTTTTAAGTTTATTATCAGAAAATATTGAATAAAATCTTATATGGAAGATAATTTAATAAGGAATTGATATATGTTTATATTTTATTAGTAACATTAAGTTTAATAGAGTTATTAATGTTTAAGTAAAATATTAACATTGGATAAATGCAAATAAAATGATTTTTTAAATAAAAATTAAAATAACTTTTAAATTATTAGAGATAAATTAAATTTTCTTTTTGTAAATGATAGGGCATTAAATTTTACGTAAAGTGATAAAAAATGTTATAAAAAATATTATTGTTTATAATAGTAATATGTACTTAAAGTTAGAAATTTAAAAAAATGCATTTTTTCTTTCAAATTAAAATTTCAAGGTCAAATAAAGGCCAAATCTTGTGTTTAAAAATTAAATATGATAAAGAATTAATTAAGGAATCGATTGATGTAATTAGTGTGTCTATGGAGTAATTAATACGTGGTCAAACTTGATTTAAAATCAATATTTCCCAAAAATACATTTTTATCTAAAACTAATAACTTTTCCACATGAAATTTTTACTTTAAACTCAAATTAAACCACAAATCAATAACAAATCATTTAAAACCTGTATCACAATAAATAAAGAATAAAACAAAGAATCTTTTGATGTATCCACTTTGTTTCTAGCTCAATTACAACGCCGTCTAGAAGCTGTCAAAGTCAACCAAAGAATACCTCGACAATATTCAAAATAAAAATCTATATTTTCATCATTTATTACACTGTGAATGGATATAAACCCGCCGCAGCAAGAGAAAGAGTTATGAAAGGTTGGCCAAAGGAAAGTTGGCGATCGGGACGCCGCAGGGCAAGTCTGACTTAAGTCTTCAGCCGCTTTAAACCTCCTTTACGTTACGCTTCGTTTTAATTTCGCATCGGTCGACTTTCCTGTGTACTGTCACACGCCCATCCCGAAACGACATTGTTTAAGAGAAAATAACCTCAAAATACGTTATATAAAACTATCCAATATCAAAATATCAAACAAAAAAAATAAAAAATTGAAACCAAAAAATAAAAATGAAAGTTACCCGACGACAATTCCAATGATACTTTTATATATTATATTGTGTGCAATTATCGTATTATTTTATACTGTTAGTGATGATAGACGAGATGCTTTGTTGGTGGATTGGATTAATTGTTGTAGACGTTGTTACGCACTGCGTAACGGTACAAGATGGCGGCAATGGCGCGGCCATTTTGTATACGCACGCAAAAAATAATAACTTGTCCAGTTAGGTTTTTTTGTTGCAGTTGCATTCGCAGTTATTATTTTCTATTCTTATCTGTGAGTGCACAACAGCACAACAGCTGTGCACTTTCAAGACTTACAACACGTTCATCATCAAGAAAACTCAAGAAGAAGAAGAAATGAAACAATACGAAAAGTGAGGTTAGGTGTTTATTTCTATACATAATAACTATCTAATAAAACTGTAATTTAAGAAGTTGAAGCAATATGTTGATGTTTTCGACTTTTTTTCTTCACTTTTTTATTTAATTTTATTTTTTATTTTCGATTTTTAAAGGAAATGTTATGTTGTTTTAAAGAGAACTAAGTGGTAATTAAAATAAAATATATTGAGTTTGTTTCTGAGTGATTGAATTTCACTTTCTTTTTTGTTTCTAGTGTTTAAAACAATTAATTAATGGACAAAATGAGAAGTAGTGATATTTAAAATGTAAATTTTATGTTGTCCGAGTTTTAAAACGCTGTAATTACGCTAATTAATAATATAGAAACTTGTATGAGATATCATTTTAAAGAGAATTTAATGTAGAATAAGTTTTTGTAAATTTTGTTAAAATATAATAATTAGTTTTTATGTTATCAAAGAAAAAGTAATTTTTTCATTTTTTTATTTTTAAAATATGAAAATCAATATAACTTTGTAAATAATTGTGATAAAATTATGATTTTTGTTTTAAAATATAGATAATATTAATAATAATAAGAATAAACATATAAATAATTAATTATATTTATAGTTTTATGCTTATTTTATGTTATTTTATTAATTTTCACGTTAAAAACGCATAAAAATCACAAAAAATCACAAAACGACAATACTAATAGTACCTCCGCCCGCCATTTTTGATGAAAGTATGGTTGTGGTTATGTATCGACCGCCATATATAATCACGCGTGTAATTAGATTTATTATGTTATTACGCAGCGGAGTAGCAGGACATTATCCGTTTCTTTTTCTTTTTTTTTTTTTTTCTTTTCTTCTTATTATTATTACTGTTTTTTATTATTACTTTTATAGACGGTCGAGTATTGTAGGATGGATTGAATTGCGCAGTGATTTCGTCATGTCGCTGCTTTATTGTCTTGTTTTGCTTTTACTCTCGGAATATTTCTGCGCGGATTATACGCTGGTAATCGTAATCGGCGGGTATAAATAAATTATGGCGGCGACGTGAGAAGCACACCATAATGTGTGGCTGGTTGCTTCATACTCGTCGTCGTGCTGGGATGAAAAACGTGCGCAATTGTAATCGCGTGTAAAAATTAATTTGTAGAGTTGGGTGGTGATGAAATTTGGTTAGGTGTTTGTTGAAATGTCACTGAAACGTATTTTATTAGGATTGATGGGGAAATGTTGGTAAAAAGTATCTAAATGTGTTTGTAATTATGTGTAGTAAGAAGTGTGTATGTTGGGTTGCACACTT
>NW_027045480.1:0-22002 GCF_025399875.1 Dalotia coriaria
AAAACAGCATAAAACGATAAATTTTAAATGACTTCTTTTTATAGAAACAGTTGTGATAATGATAAAATCGTCATTTTAAAGCAGTTAAACAGTGCCAAAAACACATTGTTTATAATTTCATACACGCAAAAATAAATTATACTTGTAATTTAAATAATAATTTGTTGAGTTGAATGCCGGTTGGCGAGAGTTTTATTCATTACAGTTACACCCCGAGCATACCTCGGACTCTCCCACTTCACCACACATACATTGCCCTCTCTGGGCTAAGTACTACAACGTCTTGATTGTCACAATCGCAACAGCCCCTTCAATCAAGACTTCCTTACACTTGATGAACAGACTTTCAAATCAAAAAAATACAAGTCAAAACAAAAAAACTATCCATTAACATTATAGTAAGCTAAATTAACATAAAAGAAACTACATCCTAGAATACATTACTAATCCATTGTAACTAATAACCGTTTACAAATATCTTGGAAGGATTTGGTGCATAGTGGCTTGGTGAATACGTCAGCCACTTGTTCACTACTACTAACGTAAACTAGTTTAATGATCTTGTCGCTTACCACTTGCCTAATGAAATGATATCTTAAATCTATATGCTTTAGTCTTTTCAGCTGACTGTTGTCCTC
The DNA here is from genome assembly GCF_025399875.1 of Dalotia coriaria. Lineage (NCBI taxonomy): Eukaryota > Metazoa > Arthropoda > Insecta > Coleoptera > Staphylinidae > Dalotia > Dalotia coriaria. The sequence continues at coordinate 639 of NW_027045480.1, forward strand.
ACATATTTTAATTACCGACTGATTGTCCTCGTGGATTACACATGTTGTCAGCTCCAACAGACCAATTTCAGACAGCATGTTTTTTAGAAACATTACGTCGGTTACGCAGCTAGCTAACGCAATGTACTCAGCTTCGGTGCTTGACAACGCAACCGAACTTTGTTTCTTACACGACCAGGTTACCAAAGAGCCATATACTAGCACGCACCAGCCACTGGTGGACTTTCTTTCCACTTTACAACCTGCCCAGACGGCATCCGCATAAGCTAACAGCTGATTATTGCTAGTACTAGAGTAGCGGATTTTGTAATGCAGGGTACCTTTTAAATAACGGAATACACGCTTAATAGCTTTCAACAACATGGAGCTTGCACAATTTTGGAATCTCGACAACAACGCCACTGCATGACAAATATCCGGCCTCGTTCCTAGCATAGCATACATTAGATACCCTATCATAGTTCAACATTGACTTTCTATGTCTTTACTTTCAGAGTGCTCTCTTAACAATTCTAGATTATTGATGCCGGGTTCCATGGGTGATGATACTGCATTACAATTCGATAGATTTAATTTTCTCAGTATACACTCCAAATACGTTTTCTGATCTATTTCAATAATCCCCTTTTCACAATCCTGAGTGACTCTGATGCCCAAGTAAAATGATAAATAGCCTAAGTCTTTAGTTTTGAATTCCGTTAACAGCCTCGATTTTAAGTCAGTTATCCCATTCCTATCAGAACCAGTTATAATTATATCGTCTACATAAATTAACACTATTATCAATTTCCCACTGCAACGTTTGTGGTATAGACATCTATCTGAAACAATCGCTTTAAAGTCTAGCAATTTCATAAACTTGTCAAACCTTTTAAACCAACATAACGGCGCTCCTTTTAACCCATATAAGGCTTTATTCAGCTTACAGGCTCGATCTTTATCTAGCGTGTGACTTTCCGGTAACGACAAATAAACATTCTCTTCCAAATCGCCGTTTAAAAAAGCATTACACACATCTAACTGAAACATAGGCCACTTATACCTTGCACATAACGCCATTAGTAACCTGATCGTTGCATATCTAGCTACAGGAGCGTAAATGTCGTCTAAAACGTTACTCTGTTGGAATCATCGCGCGACTAGTCTACATTTAAACTTTACAATCTCGCCGTCAGTATTTCTCTTAACCCTAAAAACCCATTTGCTCTGAATGACTTCACAATTTCTCGGTTTATTTACTACAGTCCATGTTTCATTTCTCTCAAGCGCGTCTAGTTCTTCACTTACTGCGGATTTCCACTCGTTGCTGTGTTTGCTGTCCATTACTTCACCATATGTTGCTGGTTCGTCATCATCGATGCTGACTAAGCACGTGTTGTAGTCCTCAAGGTACTTGGGGGTTTTCTGTTCCTCGTTAATCCTTTCATAGGTGATGATGGACCAGCAGATGATTCTTTGATGCTTTCGTCAGCTTCCGAGTCCTCGTCAGAATGAGATTCCTCCTCCGCAGGCTGACTTCCGGTGGATAAGTCAATTGAGGAATCTTCCGTCTCATTCTCTTTCAGGATAATATTTTGATTACTTGGCCCCTCGACCAAGATTAATGGATTCTGCGAATTCGACACAAATTTTACTTCTCTGACAATTTTAACCCTTTGATCTTTACTCATTAGAACTCTGAAACCCTTCGAATGCTCAGCGTAGCCGAGAAATAACCCTGGTTGACTCTTGCTGTCTAATTTCTTCCGTTTCTCTTTGTTTACAAAACACCAAACTTTATTCCCAAATGGACCGGCCGATTTGATCAGCTCTAGACACGGATCTTTTCCATAAAATAATTCGAAAGGTACCTTACCGTTTTCCGGACTACTGCCAGTTCGGTTCAACAGGTATACTACCGTATTCGCCGCTTCTGCCCAGTATCTCTTCTCTAATCCACTGTCAACTAGTAGAGTCCTTGCTGCCTCCATAATGGTACGCAAGTCTCGCTCTGCCCTGCCATTGTGCTGAGGTGTGTATGGCACGGACGTCTGGTGAATGATTCCTCGCTTATCCAAAATAGCGCTGACTGAACCATTCACAAATTCCTTCCCATTATCGCTTCTGAGAACTCTGACGTAATTTCCCGTTTGTGCTTTGACAAATGCAATAAATTGATTAATTTTATCAGCAACTTCAAGCTTATCCTTTACAAAGTAAACGCTCTTAAAGTTCGAGTGATCGTCTTTAAATAATAGTAAATACCTTGAACCAATTTCGGTGGGTTCCAACGGACCACAAAATCCGTGTGGATGATCTCACCTGGGTTGTTCGCCCTCTTTGCACTATTTGTAAAGGGTGCTCGGTGCTGCTTTCCCTGCAGACACGACTCACACATTGGATTTTCCCGGTCCGTAACCTTAACATTCATAAGGTCCAGGATCCTTCTCGTCTGCTTGAAGTTTTGATGACCCAGTGTACGATGCCACCACGAGATATCCTTGCTTGTGTCAGCGACCATTGCTTGCTCTGTTTCCGTATTCTTGAAAACCATCTTGAATAGTTTTCCTTCTCGCTTCGCTAGTGCTTTTACAGTTTTATCTGCTTGAAATTTTACAACCTTTTGCGTAGAATAGCAGCTTAGTCCTTTATCTAAGGCTGCGCTCATCGAGAACAGGTTAAACTTTAAATCTGGCAAGTACAAGACGTCCATCAAAATGCTATCATTCCAGTAGCTACCGTTAAATGCTTTAACTCGTATATTACCCGTACCTACTGCTTTGAGAATTCTACCATTTCCGATTTTCACATTTATGTTCTCGTTACTTTCTTTAAAGTCTTCAAATATGTTTCTATCCTTACACATATGCCTAGATGCACCACTATCCATGTACCAAGCATCATTATCACTATCTGACTCAATATCTAACAACAATTTTAGCTCCGATTCACAACTAATCAACGCATTAGGTCTGTCCGTCTTGTTTTCACTCCTGGAATTCCTTTCTTTGTGTAACCTAGCCCTACAATCTTTAATTCTATGTCCTATCTTTTTGCAAAAATAGCATCTCATATCGCTAGGTGCATTCATTCTATGTTTCTGACAATTTTTACTGACGTGACCCTGCTCTCCGCAATTGAAACATACGACTTTACGTTGTTGTTGGCTTACAAGTGCCTCTACGTGCTCACCCTCACTGATGGCTTCGGGCTGTCTCCTGTCTTCTTCATTAAGTAGCCTACTCACCAAATTGTCCATGGTCTGTTCCGCAATTGGAACGGATTCCCAAGCCGTGATGAAGTGACTATAGGTGGAAGGCAACGATGTCACGATCTTTGTTATCTTCATCCGGTCCGACATGATTTCGCCATACTGGCTCATCTTCTCAACTATGATGTCCAATTGGCTTAGAAAGTCAGGTATTGTTGTCTGATACTTGAGATTAAAGAATTGTTGCTGTACCCGATGAATGTTTACTTCTGATTTTCGCTCGAACACAACGTGTAATTTGTTCCACATCTCCGCAGAGGTTTTGCATGTAAACAAATGAGTTAGTATTTTTCCACTAATTCTGCTTACGATCAACTCTTGAGCCTTGTTATCTTTGTCGAACCATCTCGCCAACGCATGTTGCCGTTCTTCAATTTGGCGGCTGTCGCCTTCTGCAAGTGGCTCGGGCTTTGGGCACTCTCCCGTCAAAACTTGATACAGGCCTCTTGCCTTTAGAACGATTTTGATCTGAAACCGCCATGTTTCCCATGTGCTTTCCGACAGTTTCGCTAAATCGAACTTTATCTCGTCCATCATTCAATAAATTTCCACGAAGAATACTCGAATCGATTTAACGTTGTACTACGCGAACTGCCGTACTGATATTGTTTTCTACAGACCGAAACTTATTCGTATATACTCAAAAAACTTTTCGCTCGTCGACCAACTCTTCGGAACACGCGGTTCTCTTACTATACGGATACATTCAACAACGGTACTCACGTGTGTACTCTTAGGGTGTCTGGGCCCATAACCTGTTGAGTTGAATGCCGGTTGGCGAGAGATTTATTCATTACAGTTACACCCCGAGCATACCTCGGACTCTCCCACTTCACCACACATACATTGCCCTCTCTGGGCTAAGTACTACAACGTCTTGATTGTCACAATCGCAACATAATTAAATAAATTCAAAACATTATTTTCATTGGATTCTAACAATATAAAACGCGTGGAAAGTACTATTATAGTAAAGCAGCACTTCGTAGCTTAAGTCTACTTTTCAACGCAAAAAACAGCATAAAAACGACATAATTTTATTGTTGGTTTTTTAATAAATCTGTTTTTATAACGATTTTAACAATAAAAATTGCTTAAAGTTTATTAATATAGCGAGACAACATGTTTAGAGTTGAAATCTGCACTTTAACGCGAAAAATAGTATAAAAACGACGAAGTTTCTGTTGTTGGTTTATTAATAAAATCGTTTTTATTTCAACGATTTTAACAATATAAAACGCTAGAAAATTATTAATTTAGCAAAGTAATATGTTTTGAGCTTACATCTGCGTTGTAACGCGAAAAACAGCATAAAAACGACGAAACTTTGATTATCGTTTTTTTTTTTTCTAAAAATTGTTTTTATATCAAAAATTTTTGCGATATAAAACACTTGAGAATTATTAATATAATAAAATAACATGTTTTGAGCTTAAATCTAGGTTTTAACGCGTAAAACAACATAACACACAACGACATTTTTATTCGTTGAAAGAAAGCATAAACCTTAAGGGTTTCACAAAAACTTTTACCACTCTGCGACATGTTTTGCCACACTGTGGCATCATCAGGCAGATTAATATTAAAATTATAAGTGCGAAATTTAACTATTTATAGAGAAAATATTTTTGATGAGTGGTGGGGGAACTAGTTTAAAAGGTGTAAATTGAGCAATGGGAATTTGTTAACTTCTACCTGATTGTTTAATAATAATCCCTTTTTGTAATAGGTGTTTTGTTCTACAGATTCTAATAAATTTAATTTTGTGCTTTTATTGCACCTATGTAAAATTTTGAAATTTGGTTCGAAATTATGATTATGTTTTAATAAATGTTCGGCATATGTTGATTGATTTGACTTGATTTTAAAACTGTGCGCGTGTTCTCTAATCCGGGCAATAAAGGACCTCCCTGTTTGACCAACGTATACTTTAGGGCAATCACCATATGATAATAAATATCACACTGAAATCTGTTTTGGGATCTACTTTGTCTTTACAATTTTTAATTAGTTTACCTATGGAATTGTTTGTTTTGAATGATACGGTCAGATCTACTGTTCTTAGGAATTTAGCAATGGTTTTGGAAGATTAGTTAGAAAAGAATAAATTTTTTCATGTTCAAAATTCTAGGAAAAATAAGAGAGGTAACTAACGACCTACACCAGAGTGTCTCAGTTTCGAAGACATATACTTTACTAAAACGAGGGCATCTACCCCTGCGAGGAAGGACCGTTGGCCACATCGCACCGTCCACAGAACGACCAGCACACCTTTGAGAACCGACTTATCCAAATCAATTTCGTCCAGACATCGTCATCGTCTCCGACATGTTAATGGCGCAGATCTTGCTGTAAGTCGACGTTTTCCTTTTTATTCCTTTTATATAACGCATAAAGCATACAATTGTTAAAATTTATAAAAAAAGACAAGAACCTAAATTGGTTAATGACCATGAATAGAAATAAAAGTCGAAGTCCGGTTCGAACTTTTGCGTAAACAACGATCATTTTGAATTTTTGCGCATGCCGTTCGGGTTATAAATTACTCCAAGTACATTTCAAAGAGCTATGGAAAACATTTTTAGAGAATACTTATATAAATTCTGTTTTATTTACATGGACGACATCGTCGTCTTCTCAAAATCCTTGCATGAACATTTAGTTCACGTACGCCTTATTTTTGAAAAATTACGTGAATTCAATTTAAAATTACAAATGGACAAATGCGAATTTTTAAGAAAAGAAGTTCAATTTTTAGGTCATATCATAACACCAGAAGGTATCAAACCAAATCCTTCAAAAATTCACGCTATTCAAAATTATCCAATTCCAAAAACGGTCAAAGAAATTAAGTCATTTCTGGGACTGACGGGATATTATCGTCGGTTTATTCAAAATTTTGCAGGAATAGTTCAACCATTTACAAAGTGTCAGAAAAATTCAAAAATACAAATTGACGATGATGAGTATCTTCAAGCTTTTCAATAATGTAAAGATTTGTTAAGTAACGCACCAATACTTACCTATCCGGACTTTAGCAAAACTTTTTGTTTAACTACCGACGCCTCAAATACAGCGTTAGGAGGTGTAATATCACAAGATAACAAACCAATTGCTTACTATTCCAGAACATTAAATTCCGCTGAACGAAATTATTCAACTATCGAACGCGAACTATTGGCTATTGTCGTGTGTACAAAACATTTTAGACCTTATATTTTTGGACGACGTTTCGTGATTGAAACAGATCACAAACCTTTAGTATGCCTATTTTCAATTAAAGATCCAAATTCATGGCGACTTAAATTAGAAGAATTAAATTACGAGGTTAATTATAAAAAGGGAAAAGAAAATTTTGTCGCAGATGCTCTTTTACGAGTCGAAATCAAAACAAATGAAATTAAAGCAAATAATTTAGACGATAATGATAATCTATCAATTTTACCAAATTTTGACAAAAATGAAAACCAGGAGTTAATCGCTGAAGAACTAGGTCAAATTCTCGTAATTTCATCGGGTGAAAGAGCTTATACTTCAGCAGAACATCCAATTTTCACAATGCCCATCAGTGAAAAATCTGTAAATTGTTTCATGAATCGTATTATTATCGATAGAGCTGACGAATTCAGTGAAAAATTATCACATTTGACAAACAAAATTTGTACGTAACGGTAAGAGCAGGACAACAAGAAGAAGGTTTTGAAAGATTTATACAGCAATATTTAATTCCAAATACACTTTACGGAATTTATTTTAAAGATAAAAAAGCTAGAAATTCTATTTATACAAGCCTGCCAAGAAATCAATAATGACGAACTCAAAATTGTTAAATCAAACATGATTTGTCAAGAGATTACAAACACTAGTGATCAACACAAAATCGTAGAGGAATACCACATGCAAAATCGTAATGATACGACCGAAACCGTAAACCACCTGAAGAAAGAAGTTTACTAGCCAAAAATGGCTGAGACAGTAAATAAGATAATCAATACATGTGAGTTATGCCTTCAAGCCAAATACGAAAGATAACCTTCCAAAATTCCAATGTTAGGTCCGATGCTAACTAAAAAACCATTCGAAGTCATTCACATTGACACATTCTCATTTGACAAAAGCAAATTCCTTACCATAATATACATTTTCTCAAAATACGCACAAGCTTATTATGTTTCCGATTTAACAGCAATAACCATACTCGACAAATTAAGACATTACTTTTCGCATCACAATTACCCTAGCAGAATTGTTTGCAACGAAGGAAAAGAATTTTAAAACACAATTCTTGAAAAAATCAGAATTGCAAAGCTCAAAAATAAAAATGTCACCTCTCAAGATTTAATGATTTCTATAATAACAATGTACAATCAAACAATTCACTCATCAACAGGATTCACACCATTTTCACTTTTATATGGTTCTTATGTATCGTAATGCTCACCAACTTAAATTTGACAAAACTTTATATCAAGATTATAATAACAGGAGAAAAGACGAAATATTACCTTTCTATGAGTTGTTATATCACCAACAATTAGAAAAGAAAACAAAGACCAAACATGAACAAAATGCACGAAATAAAAACAATATACCAACAATTGAACTAGAGGAGTATATCAGACGACAAAAAATAAGAAAAGCCGGTCCTGTTTCTAAAAAACTGAATGTTACGCGAATCAGTAATAATAATAATAAAGTTGAAGGGATTTGTGAGAACTCTAATTAACCAACAAACATAAAACAAAAGAAAATTAAAAGACATAAGAAATATTTTACGTTGCAGGACTTTGATGATCCTGTTAATGAACCGATTAAAACAAATGCTTGGCTATTAGAAGATCATGGAAAAGCCAAAATTTTACGAAGATACCATAAGTTTTATTTTTATGTTAATATTAGCGAAATACTCGTAGAATCTAGGTATCATAAGTTGTTAAGTCATGTATACATAGCCCAGTTAAAATCAGCTAATATCAGTAATGCGTTACAAATTATGAACATCCTAAAATCAAACTGCCAACAGATCGAGGATACTTTAACAAAATTCAATTTACACCAAAGAAATAAAAGTGGACTTGCAAACGTAGTTGGAACGGAAATTAAGTTCATTACCGGAAATTTAGATGATGAAGATCTACGAGAAATTAACAAAAATCTTGACGCACTTTTCAATAATCAAAATGTGATAATTAAACGTATTGACAAATTTACATCTTTCGCCAACTATCTGACTGACAAATACGCTAAAAATTTGGACATAATCGAAAGCAATATTAATAACTTTTTCGCAGCACTTCAAAATCTTCAAACCGAGTATGAATTGCACTCTCTTTTACAATATGAAATTTATCTAAGCCTACAAGTTCTGGAAACCCTAAAGTCAATCGAACAAACAATAAGTCTCGTTTTTGACGATATCTTCAATTTAGAATTAATATCAACGTCTGATTTATTAAATATTACAAATCATCTAGCATTAGCACACAAGCCAAACGAATTATTGAAGTTGGATCGGACTCACCCTTGTAAATTGCTCGAATTTTCCAAATTAAAAATAATCTCAATTAAAGAAACAATTATATGTAGTTTGTGTATCCCTAGTGTCAAAGAAAATACTTACCTATACCAACAAATTTATCCGATCCCTAACGATGACATGCAAGTACGAGGGTAGTCCGATAAGTACTTGTGCCACCATCGCAGTACCACCTCATTGGAGCAACAGAAGAAATGTGGAGGGACGAATCGTGCAACGAAATTGAGACTAAAGTGTTGTGTGTTGAAAAACCCAAAAGTGACAAATGCTTACTAGAAAATCCAGAACAGTGGACTTTTGCGTTAATGAAAACAATTTCAAAACGGCAATAGAATTAAGCAACAATCAAGTTCCCGTATCAAGTTTTGATAAAATCGTTCTGGAAGAAGGTAATATAAAAATTGAAAAATTCATTATTAAGAAAAATGCACTGATCGCAGTAAATTGTAAAATCCTAGTGCACGGGAAAACATTTGAAAGTTCGAATATCATCTACAAAATAAAATTAACAAAAATCGACGATTTGTATATCAATAGTAATTACGTAATTAACTTAGGAAATAAGCATTTGGAAGATGCAAAAGAGCTAATTCGAGATGGCAGAGTACTTGATGAAAAAGAACTTGAAATCAATCCCGTTGTTCATGTTACGCATTTTACTATTACTACTGTATTAATGATTGTATTAATAATTGTATTAGCGTTTATAATAATTAAGAGCATTGTAAATGATAGGAAGGAACGCAAAAACATTGTTATCGCCAAACCTCAAAAACACGTGGACGTCCTTAGTTAACGGGGGAGGAATTATATTATGCGGATCTCGCCTTATCTTCTAAGTTCTGGAGTCAGCGTTCTTCGCGACTACTTATGGCGCGCGTTGCAAAGCAGCGTCACTTATTATTAGCAACTCGACTAGATTAGTCAAGTAGAATAAGACATTTGTCAAATTGTAATTAAAAACAAGTAATAATAAACGTTCTATTTTAAACTCATCCGAGTGTTCAATATATTTATATCGTGCCCCTTCAATACGAACAGTAGCAGCGCTTGCTTTGACGTGTTTGATTGACGTCACATGGCATTTCATACCGCTTTCGTGCGCGAATCGTGGGGCAATGTTAGTTCACAGAAACACAAGACACAAATATTTTAATGAATAGATTCATCTCGGGCAGCGTGACGAGTTGTGAGAAGATAAGTAGGAACTGTTCTTAGATTTCAAAGTTGCGATATTTAAGGAAAGATAATCGGTCATGTCACATGGTTTGCTAGGACAGTATTAGTTGAGATTTAATTGGTTTATGAGGGACGGAAAGACGGTTAGTGGACCTGGAAAGGTCCGAGTTTGGAAAATACGTATTAATGGAAAATACGGATTAAGTCGGGGTCAAGGAACTGCTGCCCGAATGCTTATATTTATTATTTAAGCCTTTTGTCTTTCCGATAGTAAACACATAAAAGTAATTTGACAAACACAAAAGAAATGTAGCAATAAATATAAAATGAATAGAGTTTAAAAGAGAAGAATTGAAGAAAAGTATACGCATTGCTACACCGCCTGGTGCTGCTCCGTAGGCAAATGCGCAGGCGGCTGCTCCGTCCCGTGCATAATACAAGTACATAATAAATATTATGTACGGCTTGTAAATCTGTATATAAAGAGTATCACTTTTTGTGTCTATAAACCGTGGAAAACTGACGCTTTATAGGTGGAAGTAGAAAATAGTATATTAAGTAGAAGTGATGAAACAAACGAGGGCATTATACGCTAGTAAAGAAGAAGTATCTCATTACGTATTGCTTCAATACGAACAGTAGCAGCGCTTTCTTGCTTTGACGCGTTTGATTGACGTCACATGGCATTTCATACCGCTTTCGTGCGCGCGAATCGGGGCAATGTTAGTCTGGCGAAACAAGACACAAATATTTTAATGAATAGATTCATCTCGGGCAGCGTGACGAGTTGCGAGAAGATAAGTAGGAACTGTTCTTAGATTTCAAAGTTGCGATATTTGGCGAAAGATAATCGGTCATGTCAAGCATGGTTTGCTAGGACAGTATTAGTTGAGATTTAATTGGTTTATGAGGGTGAAAGACGGACCAGAAGGTTAGTGGATACCTGGAAAGGTCCGAGTTTGGAAAATACGTATTAATGGAAAATACGGATTAAGTCGGGGTCATGAACTGCTGCCCGAATGCTTATATATTTATTATTTAAGCCTGTCTTCCGATTAGTAAAACACATAAAAGTAATTTGACAAACACAAAAGAAATGTAGCAATAAATATAAAAATGAATAGAGTAAAAAGAGAAGAATTGAAGAAAGTATACGCATTGCTACACCGCCTGGTGCTGCTCCGTAGGCAAATGCGCAGGCGGCTGCTCCGTCCCGTGCATAATACAAGTACATACAATATTGCGTACGGTTTGGCTGTCTGCGGTTACAAAGTATCACTTTTGTGTCTATAAACCGTGGAAAACTGGCGCTTTATAGGTGGGAAGTAGAAAATTTTGTGTATATTAAGTAAGAAGTGGCTAAACGAGGGCATTATAGACGAGAACTTATTGGGAGCGAGGGTAGCGAAGCGGTCAATCTTTTCACTTCCGCTCTGGTAGTTCCATCGTTACGGTTTTTATATTTCAATTTTTGTATTTTCTCAATCATCGAAATTTGTTCACACACTTAAACTGTAAGGTTATAAGTGTCATGCAGTGTAGCAGCAGAAAGCGTCTACTTCTTGAGGTGCGCGTTTGAATCACGTACGGCATTTTTAAATCCATAACAAATTACAAACACAAACACACCATAAACAATACAAACACAGCCACTAAATTCCACACATTCCATTACATAGACAAAAATATTCAAAAACTACAATAGCGCATATAAAACAAATCAATAACTTATCAACAAACTACAAACACACACCACACAAAACACAAACATATACAAAAACAGCGGCATATATAAAATAACCAGTCAAACCTTCCACAAAATATACATAGGAAAAACACATAACCATGGAAATAAAATACAAAGATAAAAGAGATAAAAACACATAAATGTAATACAAAATCCACAACCCCAAACACAATACCATAGAAAATACACTAACGATATTAAAATCATTAACGGACAAATATTTAAATATTAAAGAACACATTCAAACATACAAACACATAATATAGCACGAATTACTCAACGAACAACTCTCACATCACATACCCACAACACATGATAACACGCAATAACATAAACACTTAACACGCAGAACAATAAAAATTCGTCGTTTTATGCTGTTTTACGCGTTAAAACGCAGATTAAAGCTCAAAACGTGCTGTTTTGCTAAAATAAGCATTTTCAAGCATTTTAGATCGTTGAAATCGTTCAAATAGACGCAATATTAATAAAAAACGAATAAAAAAATTCGTCGTTTTATGCTGTTTTACGCGTTAAAACGCAGATTAAAGCTCAAAACGTGCTGTTTTGCTAAAATAAGCATTTTCAAGCATTTTAGATCGTTGAAATCGTTCAAATAGACGCAATATTAATAAAAAACGAATAATAAAAATTCGTCGTTTTATGCTGTTTTACGCGTAAAAACGAAGATTAAAGCTCAAAACGTGCTGTTTTGCTAAAATAAGCATTTTCAAGCATTTTAGATCGTTGAAATCGTTCAAATAGACGCAATATTAATAAAAACGAATAATAAAAATTCGTCGTTTTATGCTGTTTTACGCGTTAAAACGCAGATTAAAGCTCAAAACGTGCTGTTTTGCTAAAATAAGCATTTTCAAGCATTTTAGATCGTTGAAATCGTTCAAATAGACGCAATATTAATAAAAAACGAATAATAAAAATTCGTCGTTTTTATGCTGTTTTACGCGTTAAAACGCAGATTAAAGCTCAAAACGTGCTGTTTTGCTAAAATAAGCATTTTCAAGCATTTTAGATCGTTGAAATCGTTCAAATAGACGCAATATTAATAAAAACGAATAATAAAAATTCGTCGTTTTATGCTGTTTTACGCGTTAAAACGCAGATTAAAGCTCAAAACGTGCTGTTTTGCTAAAATAAGCATTTTCAAGCATTTTAGATCGTTGAAATCGTTCAAATAGACGCAATATTAATAAAAACGAATAATAAAAATTCGTCGTTTTATGCTGTTTTACGCGTTAAAACGCAGATTAAAGCTCAAAACGTGCTGTTTTGCTAAAATAAGCATTTTCAAGCATTTTAGATCGTTGAAATCGTTCAAATAGACGCAATATTAATAAAAACGAATAATAAAAATTCGTCGTTTTATGCTGTTTTACGCGTTAAAACGCAGATTAAAGCTCAAAACGTGCTGTTTTGCTAAAATAAGCATTTTCAAGCATTTTAGATCGTTGAAATCGTTCAAATAGACGCAATATTAATAAAAACGAATAATAAAAATTCGTCGTTTTATGCTGTTTTACGCGTTAAAACGCAGATTAAAGCTCAAAACGTGCTGTTTTGCTAAAATAAGCATTTTCAAGCATTTTAGATCGTTGAAATCGTTCAAATAGACGCAATATTAATAAAAACGAATAATAAAAATTCGTCGTTTTATGCTGTTTTACGCGTTAAAACGCAGATTAAAGCTCAAAACGTGCTGTTTTGCTAAAATAAGCATTTTCAAGCATTTTAGATCGTTGAAATCGTTCAAATAGACGCAATATTAATAAAAACGAATAATAAAAATTCGTCGTTTTATGCTGTTTTACGCGTTAAAACGCAGATTAAAGCTCAAAACGTGCTGTTTTGCTAAAATAAGCATTTTCAAGCATTTTAGATCGTTGAAATCGTTCAAATAGACGCAATATTAATAAAAACGAATAATAAAAATTCGTCGTTTTATGCTGTTTTACGCGTTAAAACGCAGATTAAAGCTCAAAACGTGCTGTTTTGCTAAAATAAGCATTTTCAAGCATTTTAGATCGTTGAAATCGTTCAAATAGACGCAATATTAATAAAAACGAATAATAAAAATTCGTCGTTTTATGCTGTTTTACGCGTTAAAACGCAGATTAAAGCTCAAAACGTGCTGTTTTGCTAAAATAAGCATTTTCAAGCATTTTAGATCGTTGAAATCGTTCAAATAGACGCAATATTAATAAAAACGAATAATAAAAATTCGTCGTTTTATGCTGTTTTACGCGTTAAAACGCAGATTAAAGCTCAAAACGTGCTGTTTTGCTAAAATAAGCATTTTCAAGCATTTTAGATCGTTGAAATCGTTCAAATAGACGCAATATTAATAAAAAACGAATAATAAAAATTTCGTCGTTTTATGCTGTTTTACGCGTTAAAACGCAGATTAAAGCTCAAAACGTGCTGTTTTGCTAAAATAAGCATTTTCAAGCATTTTAGATCGTTGAAATCGTTCAAATAGACGCAATATTAATAAAAAACGAATAATAAAAAATTCGTCGTTTTATGCTGTTTTACGCGTTAAAACGCAGATTAAAGCTCAAAACGTGCTGTTTTGCTAAAATAAGCATTTTCAAGCATTTTAGATCGTTGAAATCGTTCAAATAGACGCAATATTAATAAAAAACGAATAATAAAAATTTCGTCGTTTTATGCTGTTTTACGCGTTAAAACGCAGATTAAAGCTCAAAACGTGCTGTTTTGCTAAAATAAGCATTTTCAAGCATTTTAGATCGTTGAAATCGTTCAAATAGACGCAATATTAATAAAAACGAATAATAAAAATTCGTCGTTTTATGCTGTTTTACGCGTTAAAACGCAGATTAAAGCTCAAAACGTGCTGTTTTGCTAAAATAAGCATTTTCAAGCATTTTAGATCGTTGAAATCGTTCAAATAGACGCAATATTAATAAAAACGAATAATAAAAATTCGTCGTTTTATGCTGTTTTACGCGTTAAAACGCAGATTAAAGCTCAAAACGTGCTGTTTTGCTAAAATAAGCATTTTCAAGCATTTTAGATCGTTGAAATCGTTCAAATAGACGCAATATTAATAAAAAACGAATAATAAAAATTCGTCGTTTTATGCTGTTTTACGCGTTAAAACGCAGATTAAAGCTCAAAACGTGCTGTTTTGCTAAAATAAGCATTTTCAAGCATTTTAGATCGTTGAAATCGTTCAAATAGACGCAATATTAATAAAAAACGAATAATAAAAATTTCGTCGTTTTTATGCTGTTTACGCGTTAAAACGCAGATTAAAGCTCAAAACGTGCTGTTTTGCTAAAATAAGCATTTTCAAGCATTTTAGATCGTTGAAATCGTTCAAATAGACGCAATATTAATAAAAAACGAATAATAAAAATTCGTCGTTTTATGCTGTTTTACGCGTTAAAACGCAGATTAAAGCTCAAAACGTGCTGTTTTGCTAAAATAAGCATTTTCAAGCATTTTAGATCGTTGAAATCGTTCAAATAGACGCAATATTAATAAAAAACGAATAATAAAATTTCGTCGTTTTATGCTGTTTTACGCGTTAAAACGCAGATTAAAGCTCAAAACGTGCTGTTTTGCTAAAATAAGCATTTTCAAGCATTTTAGATCGTTGAAATCGTTCAAATAGACGCAATATTAATAAAAACGAATAATAAAAATTCGTCGTTTTATGCTGTTTTACGCGTTAAAACGCAGATTAAAGCTCAAAACGTGCTGTTTTGCTAAAATAAGCATTTTCAAGCATTTTAGATCGTTGAAATCGTTCAAATAGACGCAATATTAATAAAAAACGAATAATAAAAATTCGTCGTTTTATGCTGTTTTACGCGTTAAAACGCAGATTAAAGCTCAAAACGTGCTGTTTTGCTAAAATAAGCATTTTCAAGCATTTTAGATCGTTGAAATCGTTCAAATAGACGCAATATTAATAAAAAACGAATAATAAAAATTCGTCGTTTTATGCTGTTTTACGCGTTAAAACGCAGATTAAAGCTCAAAACGTGCTGTTTTGCTAAAATTCTGAACCCTGATGAAGTATTTACAAGAAGAATCCGCGAAGGTTGGTCAATTTTACAGCATCGTGTATCAACGCAGCTCGTCTCGACGACATCAAAGCAGCTCATCGTCGACGACATCAACGCAGCTCGTCTTCGACGACATCAACGCAGCTCGTCTTCGACGACAACAACGCAGTTCGTCTTCGACGACATCAACCACTAACGAGTGAGTCAACTCATTTTATCCTTTTTGTTATACCTCCTTCAATTGCCGATATACTCGTTTCAAAATGGCAGAAAGAGATAACTTAAAAATGCTTACAGCACAAAAAAATCGAATTGAATTCACGCTAACTCGTGCAGATACTTTCTATAATAATTGCGATTTAGAAGTAATTGACCGAATCAACATTCAATTGCGACTTGACACAATTTTGCCATTGCTTGACAAATTTAATGATATCATGGATCAAATTGTGTTCCTTGATGACGAAAATACAGATATGCATAACAATGAGTATAAAACTTTCGAAAATTCGTATTTTGATATTACTTCAAAGTACAAAGATCTGCTTAAAGACTCTGCATTAAAAGCAAGGCCAACGTCAAATGTGACGATATTGAATGCAAATTCATTTAATGCAAAATTACCGAATTTAGAATTGCCTAAATTCAATGGTCAATATGACGCATGGACGTCATTTTCTGAGACGTTTAAATCTTAAATACACAACCATCCTGACCTTGACAACGTCCAGAAAATTCAATATTTGCGCTCGTGTCTAACTGGAGAAGCGGCAAATACTATTTCATCTCTTGCACCAACATCAGACATTTACGAGATTGCCTGGAATTTATTAATTGAAAGATTCCAAAACAAAAGATTAATTGTTGACAAGCTATTGCAACCAATATACAGTACGTCTGTTCTGCCAATTGTGGAAGGCGACACATCAAATACGCTCACAATTTCTGACACTGCCGAAATTAAAACGTTAGGTTTATCATGGGATTCACTAACCGACACATTCGGTTACAAAAACAAAACTTTAAGCGATACTCGCGTCACAAAAAGCACGATATTGTCATTAATTGGACAATTTTTTGACCCATTGGGATTTTAATCCCCAGTCATAATAACGGCAAAATTAATTATGCAATCATTACGGCAAAACAAAGTAAATTGGAATGAATCGTAGCCAATCAAAATCTATACACGATGGATAAATTTAAATGAGAATCTATCCAACCTGGATCAAGTTAAAATAAATCGGCGTATCATGTGCGACCAATATGATACAATCAAACTACACGGATTCGGCGATCCGTCCCAAGTCAAATATGGAGCGTGCATTTACGTGAAAACTGTTAATAAGACAGGTGATGTTAACATCAATTTACTTTGCGCAAAATCTAAGGTGGCTCCATTAAAACAAATCTCTATACCTCGGCTAAAACTCTGCGGAGCGCTATTGCTAGCCAAACTGATAAAGAAAATACGAAATACTCTACAAACTACCTTTGACGCCGCGTATTATTGGAGTGATTCAACAATAGTCTTGTATTGGCTCATGGCATCAAACAATAAGTGGAATACATTTGTTGCAATCAGGGTAGCCGAAATTCAAAATTTGACCGAAATAGGTAAATAGTCACACGTCAGGACTTTTGACAATCCCGCCGATCTTATAACAGGAGGAGTTACTTCAAGGGAATTAATAAAAAGCAACGTTTGGTGGTCAGGGCCAACCTTTTTAACATATAACGCTGATAAATGGCCATCGGAAATAATTCCAGTTTTAATAACCTCAGATTGCGAGACTGAACAGCGCAAGGTAAATACATGTGTTACAGCTGCAAGTATGATCTCAGATTTTGACATTTTCAAAAGATACTCTGATCACAGCAAATTTTGCCGCGTTATCAGCTATTGTTTTAGGTTTATTTCAAATTGTAAGGAAAAACAAGCGCACAAACGTTCTGGTCAACTTACAACCAATGAATTAAAATCCATTTCTAGACACAGAGGGAATATTAAGGGTAGGTAGTCGATTTAGAAACACAACCTACTCATTCGATAAACGTCAACCCATACTCTTGCATAGCAAATCAACATTAACCACACTCATTAGAAAGAGAACATAAAGTTCAGCTACATTGCGGTCCACAAGCATTGTTGGCAATTATTAGAAATAAATATTGGCCGCTATCTGGAAGAAGCTTATGTCGCAAAATTGTAAGAAATTGCAATACGTGCTTTAAATGCAATCCAACCAAATCACAACAATTGATGGGTGATTTGCCTGAGACACGCATCAGTCCTGGTAGTCCATTTCAGGTTCGCGGAATTGACTACGCAGGACCCTTTATTGTTAAGGACAGGAAAGGTCGCGGTGCAAAAAATCGTTCATTGCATGCTTGTATCGGTTTTGTAGCAGGCGTGGAAAACCATCACAAATTTTTTCTGACAATGGCAAGAATTTTGTAGGAGCACAAAGAGAGTTAAATGAGCTCGGAAAATTTATATCTGATATTGCAAATCAAAACTCTATAAGAGAAAACTCAAACGAATTCGATATTGAATGGCATTTTATTCCCCCGCGTTCTCCTCACTTTGGGGGGCTCTGGGAAGCGGGTGTAAAATCAGTCAAATCAGCATTAAAACGCGTTGTTGGTAACGCATCGCTTACTTTTGAAGAGCTAAATACGCATTTGACACAAGTAGAAGGTATCCTAAACTCAAGACCATTAACACCGCTTTCAAATGATCCTAATGACCTGCATCCTTTGACTCGGGCTCATTTTTTAATTGGCCGACCAATAAGCGGACCTCCGGATGAAGACCTCACCGACCTACCAGAAACAAGGCTATGCAGATTTCAACGAGTGTAGCAGCTTACCCAGCACTTCTGGCGAAGGTGGTCAAGAGAGTACTTGTGTGAGTTACAGCAACGCACCAAGTGGAAACGCAGTTCCAAAAACAATATTTGTGTCGGTGATTTAGTGCTTCTAAAGGACGAATACTTTGTAACATGTTCATGGGTGCTTGGCCGTGTGCAAGCGGTGCATCCTGGTGCCGATGGTATTGTGCGCGTCGCAACAATCAAGACGTCGACGGCATTGCTAAATCGCCCCGTGACAAGTATGTGTGCTTTGCCAATAGTTTGCTCATTACCACATGCGCAATATCATTGAAGGATGTCAACCCTTCAAGGCGGGCGGCATGTTCGGACCAAGTCCGACAAACGTATTGATAACGCGGCGAATTGTTATCATTTGCATTTGGCAAAACACCTGCCAGGGGACAGCTGCAATTATATGCTTTGTTCTCCCGGTTAATCCAGACAGCAACTGCATCATTCTTGCATCGTTAGCAGGAATGTCCCCAAGATCTGCATTTACTTGATTTATAGAATTCATTCGCTCTTGAGCTCTTGTGCAAGTAACACTCGGTAAATAAACGGTTAAAATCAGCAAGAGTTTTCTTCACTGCATACCTCATCCACCACATCACTATCATATCTTGGAGCGCGATGTTAGACCGGCTAAACTCAGTCAGAGTCGCTTGAGCATTGCAAACAAAAATCGGGCAAACCGTGTTCAGAACCAGGACGAAAAGCTACGCAGGTTTCGCCCCAACATGAACAATAAAAATTGTGTCGTTTTTATGCTGTTTCACGGATTAAAACGCAGATTTAAGCTCAGAACGTGCTGTTTTGCTATAATAATAATTTTCAAGCATTTTAGATCGTTAAAATTGTTCAAATAGAAGCAATTTTATTAAAAAACGAACATTAAAAATTTTGTCGTTTTTATGCTGTTTTACGTGTTAAAACGCAGATTTAAGCTCAAAACGGGCGGTTTTGCTATAATAATAATTTTCAAGCATTTTATATCGTAAAATTTATTTCAAATAAAAGCAATTTTATTAAAAAACGAACATTAAAAATTTTTCCGCTTTTATGCTGTTTTACGCGTTAAAACGCAGATTTAAGCTCAAAACGTGCGGTTTTGCTATAATAATAATTTTCAAGCATTTTAGATCGTTAAAATTGTTCAAATAGAAGCAATTTTATTAAAAAACGAACATTAAAAATTTTGTCGTTTTTATGCTGTTTTACGCGTTAAAACGCAGATTAAAGCTCAAAACGTGCTGTTTTGCTAAAATAATAATTTTCAAGCATTTTAGATCGTTGAAATCGTTCAAATAGACGCAATAATAAAAACGAATAATAAAAATTTCGTCGTTTTTATGCTGTTTTACGCGTTAAAACGCAGATTAAAGCTCAAAACGTGCGGTTTTGCTATAATAATAATTTTCAAGCATTTTAGATCGTTAAAATTGTTCAAATAGAAGCAAATTTTATTAAAAACGAACAATAAAAATTTTGTCGTTTTTATGCTGTTTTACGCGTTAAAACGCAGATTAAAGCTCAAAACGTGCTGTTTTGCTAAAATAATAATTTTTAAGCATTTTAGATCGTTGAGATCGTTCAAATAGAAGCAGTTTTATTAAAAATGAACAATAAAAATTTCGTCGTTTTTATGCTGTTTTATGCGTTTAAACGCAGATTTAAGCTCAGAACGTGCTGTCTTGCAATTATAATAATTTTCAATCATTTTAGATCGTTGAAATCGTTCAAATAGAAGCAATTTTATTAAACAACGAACAATAAAAATTTTGTCGTTTTTACGCTGTTTTACGCGTTAAAACGCAGATTTAACTCAAAACGTGCTGTTTTGATATAATAATAATTTTCAAGCATTTTAGATCATTGAAATTGTTTAAATAGACGCAATTTTATTAAAAAACGGTCAATAATAATTTCAAATAGAATCAATTTTATTAAAAAAAAGAATAATAAAATTTCGTGGTTGTTATGCTGTTTTATGCGTTAAAACGCAGATTTAAGCTCAAAACGTGATGTTTTGCTATAATAATATTTTTCAAGTATTTTAGATCGTTGAAACTGCTCTAAATAGAACCACCGTGACACAAAAAAGAAATTTTCAAGCATTTTAGATCGTTGAAATCGTTCAAATAGACGCAATATTAATAAAAACGAATAATAAAAATTCGTCGTTTTTATGCTGTTTTACGCGTTAAAACGCAGATTAAAGCTCAAAACGTGCTGTTTTGCTAAAATAAGCATTTTCAAGCATTTTAGATCGTTGAAATCGTTCAAATAGACGCAATATTAATAAAAAACGAATAATAAAAATTCGTCGTTTTATGCTGTTTTACGCGTTAAAACGCAGATTAAAGCTCAAAACGTGCTGTTTTGCTAAAATAAGCATTTTCAAGCATTTTAGATCGTTGAAATCGTTCAAATAGACGCAATATTAATAAAAACGAATAATAAAAATTCGTCGTTTTATGCTGTTTTACGCGTTAAAACGCAGATTAAAGCTCAAAACGTGCTGTTTTGCTAAAATAAGCATTTTCAAGCATTTTAGATCGTTGAAATCGTTCAAATAGACGCAATATTAATAAAAACGAATAATAAAATTTCGTCGTTTTATGCTGTTTTACGCGTTAAAACGCAGATTAAAGCTCAAAACGTGCTGTTTTGCTAAAATAAGCATTTTCAAGCATTTTAGATCGTTGAAATCGTTCAAATAGACGC